>NW_004443975.1:19810205-19811993 GCF_000243295.1 Trichechus manatus latirostris | reverse complement strand
CTTAACCACTATGCCACCAGGGCTCCAGTTCTTTACCAAGGGGCCCTGAGTTGTCATTGTGCACCGGTCCCTGCCAATTACGTAGCTGGTTCCCACCAAGTATGTAGCCAGTCCTCCCAGTAACCATCAAGCCAACGTTATTTGACTGTATCAACGAAATCTCTGTCTTGCCAGCAGAAGGTCTGTTGCGCTCAGACTAAATCAGGTTGGAACTTTAAAAACTAGTCTGGTGTATACAAGTAATTCAGGTTAGCACAGTGGATAAAGATCTGGGTTTGGAATCCAAAAGACTGGAATTTAAATCTCACTTCCACTACTTTACTAGTTTGGGGATCTCGGGGAAGTTGCTTAACTTCTCTAAGCTTCGATTTTCTCAATTATAAAGCAGTATCACGGCAGTGCTTAGTGAGAGGGTAGTTCTGAAGATTAACCAAGATAATGTACATACAACAGTCAGCATTGGGCCTGGCGTCTAGTAAGTGCTCAAGCAATATAGCTTGATGATGATGATGGTGGCACTAAAATCCCCTCTGGACTGGAATAAGAAAACAAAGCTCAACCTCAAGAGCTTCATTGTACACTCTTTGATGGCAGACTTCCAGAGTTAAAGGTGACAGTCCCTTAGACTAACTCACACTGCCCAGTTTGTTCTAATTACGATCAACAAAAGTCTCAGCTCTAAATTTTAAAAATGCTACTGGGTGCTAAACACCCGGCCCGGAATGTACACACCCAGCTCCTATTTTCCCAAAGAACACGTCTGAATGGGCAAAACATGGACGTTTGCTGACATCACCCTACGTCTATGGTGCAAGCGTGGGTGTTAACATATTTCATACATTAAAGATGTAAATTTTATTCTCAAGCTGAAAGTCAGGTGATTAATTCTCATAGCATAGTGATCAATCGGTGCGATGCTCCACCTGTATTAATGTTTGTTTTTGTACGCATTAGGAGCTGGAGCACACCAATAACACAGGTGTCTGACACAGAGCTGTGCAACATTCCCTTTAGCCGGCAAACATTGAGATCAGTAGTTAGGTTGCACGTAGCACTGCCAATTTTTTCAATTAGACCCATTATTGATTTGATGAAAAAGCAAATTAAACATACTATGGTGGTATGTAAATCGGTTAGGGAGAGCGCAAGGCTCTGATACAGAGCTTCAAAGGCATGAGCTCAGTGGCTTTCATCAGCTGTAGCTCATATGGGCTCCTGGCAATTCTGCCACACATGGGGTTCCTTGAGCCACACGGGTGGGCTGGCAGAAGTATCACCTGGAAAGACCAGGGTTGCATCTTAAAAAATCCATGACAGTTTTGCAGAAAGGTACAGAATGCTGGAAATCCACTAACTTTGAGTGGATGTGGAGATAAGGAGAGGTGCAGAAGTGGCATAAAGCTGTTTTCATGATGTGATGGTACAGTTTACCTGCCCAAATATACAGTACATAGAGCTCATCCAACAGGCGTACACCCGTGACAAGGAAGAAGTCAATTATTCGGATTCAAAAAGTCGTCTTGGTCACTACCTCAAGTTACTGCATGTTGTCTTTAAGTTTACATTTGAAACCTCTTGGCCTGTCTACAGAGCTTAATCCAACTTCTCTACTATAATTCCTTAATGTTTGAAACAATGTTCCTCAGTTCGGCTAACAAATGGGGCAGAGGTATTGAAAATGGGCGTATTTTACCTATACTATATGTTTTGTGGAGCCCTGGTGGCGCAGTGCGTAAGAGATTGGCTGCTAACCAAAAGGTTGGCAGTTCAAATCCACCAGCCACTCCT
>NW_004443975.1:19806578-19809274 GCF_000243295.1 Trichechus manatus latirostris | reverse complement strand
GGAGGTGAAACACAAAAATCAAAGGCAGGTGGGCTACATTTTAAATATCATCAGACCAATGACTGTAAACGTATTGTTTATGTCAGAACTCGGACACCGTTCATGTCAAAACTCAGAAGAGACATAAAGATGGACAACACAGAAATACTGGGAAGGGGTGGAAGAGTAGGAATATCAATTGCACTGAAATAATCAAACAGAGGCATTTCCTCCGTTTGTGGCAAAACAGTTTCCGCAAATAAATAAAGGGGCAAGTGTCACTGCTCGTCAGCAGATATCGACTTGCCAAGCAAGCGTAATTAGTGAAAAGACATTCAGATCAGATATTTCATCCAAACAATTCTATTTCTTCTCTTTTGAATTATGGCATCTTATATGTATCAGTATTTCAGTATTGTACCCCAAATCCGCACATACTTTCTTCACTGGCCCTAATATCAGGGCACTGCACACATAAGCACCATCACAGACAGTGGCTTAGGTAAAACGAATACATTGTCCAAACCAAGAAGCTCCCAAATTTGAAAACAGAAAAACAAAAAAGTTTCATTCCCATTTTTCTCCCCAGTGAAACTATTCCATCAAAATGGATGAGGATGGTATAAATCAGCCAGAATTCTTGGTTGTTTTTGTTTTCCTTGCTTTTTACAGTTGTGAGTTCCTTTTCTTTTTAATAGCGAATAGAGAAGACAGGGGCTGGCTGATGGGAGACAGCATATGTTTCCGGTCACGCTGGCATCTGACAGCAACAGCAGCGTGGAAGTCAGTTCAAGTCCTTACATCAGAGTTTGGTTGCCATTGTGGGGATGTTGTTAGAAGTTGAAAAAAAGCAATGTCCGTTTGAAGCTTGTCTGTGAACTTTGCATGAACCGCTAGGAATAATGTAGTGTGATGACAAGCCAGTTATACCTTCCACTAAATTTGCTGTCTGGAATGAACTGAAATAGTGTTTGGTTTGTGTAATTACGTCCATCTATCTTTATATTCCAGCGGCATATCGCAAATTGAAAATACTAAAAATTGACTGTTGGTTCTGATATTTAATGATTGCCAAAGACAAGACGGTGATTTATTGGTTACTTACCGATGTGACACATTTGCATCTTATTAGACGGAGATTACTATTCCTTAAAATGCGGACGAGGCCTGATCATGTCTGATGGATTGATTTGATTTGCAAATGTAATCAAACTAATAAGAGGGAAAAAATGAGCAATAATGCCTTGTTTTTCAACTGGCAATCACTCCCCTGCCAACAAGGCTGATATCCCTGACTAAGCAGCCTTTACCCAGTCTTCCTGTCACCTCAAATAAACAAAGGGATGCTAAGAGCGTGATAAGAGGATAACAAGCCAAGTATGGATGCAACACGGAGCCCACACCTCTGAAGTGTGCCGTGGTGGGAGAGAACAGAAGTTAACGGCAGGAGATGTGACACAACCTTAACAATCTTGAGAAACACTACAGCTGTGACCAACTCTATGTCCCCATAATAAGTCATGGTAAATGAAGAACCTTTTCTTAGAGTAAAAACACTGCCATCTTCCCTAACACAACAAAACGGGCCTTCTGTTCAAAAAGGGATGCCGTTTCTGAATTAGTTTACCCATTTAAAATCCAACTGGTTTCAGAACAACCACATACATATGATTTGAAAACAGCATATAAACCCTTTCAGGCAGATGCTGGCCCTCAGCTTAGTCTGCAGAGTATCACTGATGCACAGAACCCAGGGATGAAGAGCTGCAGAGTCGTAAAGGCTGAAATACGGGGCCGGGAGGCGTGGGTGATGATGAGCTGAGCTAGCTTACTCTCAACACATTTCTTGAAGACTTCTGAATAAATGCGACAGAAAATTCAAAACCATGTTCCTGAATGAGCTGCAAGACAATATTCTTGAGATAAAAATGCAAGAAGCATTTAGATGATATATAAACTAAGCATCGAAATCATATCATGTTGACAGATAGTCTTCCAAGAACAGCAACCTCAGTAGGAGGCCTATCGTGCAGTAGGATCTCAATATATATTTGTTTAGGGCACGAATGAATGGAGATTAGCCTGGTACTAAAATATATTTTTCTTGGAGAAGTGAATAATGCAAAGTGCGTGGAAAAAATGTCAAACTGAATTTATAGAACGTATTAGCATATTCAGATATCTCAAATACTAATAGTTGATGTTTTGAAAATAACCACATCACCCATTCTTAGCCCATATAAAATGTACTCAACCATACCAATATAGTATGGCCAGATCCAGACTAAATAATAAATAATTCTACTCTAAATATATAAAATTGCATTGGAAGTTTGAGCTAAAATTTCAAGGCAAATGAAAAGATCTTGAAACCCTCACTGAGCGTAATAGGATGACAACTGACCAGGTTAATTAAAATCCATGGATTATTCACAAGCTAATTTTAGCCGAAGGTCATATACTGATCTGCCAGAGACATTGTTTTCAAAGAAAGTCTCAGTCCTTGCATAGCTAGTATCCTTCGAAATGCTTTATAAATAAGGCAGACCTCATATTCATGCTATTTTAGCATTATGTTATCTAGAGCACTCAACTCTACATCAAGACACCTTGACAGTTCTTCCACCAGCGAATTCTCTGCCATTTTGGGCTGTTGGCCCTGTTTCCCAATTTCTCAGTCAGGAATTTCTCTTACTATATCGCTTTGCCATGAAATA
>NW_004443975.1:19789078-19801578 GCF_000243295.1 Trichechus manatus latirostris | reverse complement strand
TGCACTGTATTCTTGTGTGCATCCTTGGTGCACAGTAGCCTGCCTGGCAGAGAGCCCAGTACATGTTTATGCAAGGAAGGATGGAGGGAGACAAGGAAGGAGAGAAGGAAAGAGGAAGAAATTGATCCAAGATTAAGTGGTGGAAGTGATATTTTTGATGTTTGATATGGTGGAAGTCTTTCATGACTACTCACTTCTGATCCAGTTTACTTATAACTTCCAGCCAAACTCAGTGCCCAGTGCATCTGAACAGAGCCAGGGACCAGACCATCCAAGTTTAGCAAGCTATATTTTAAGGACTTTTCCAGGTATTCAATTGAGTAGCTAAACAGGGATTGACTGGCTTGTTTCATTAAAATTTGTGATCAGGGATATCCAGGGCATTCTATCAATCAAACACCTTGATTTTATTGATTTAAAGTTGTGTCAAACTTTTCCTTCTTCTATTCACTCTCTTTTCCTTTAATCTTTCCTTTTGTAAATATATAGAGACAATTTAAAGATAAGGCAAATATGTTCCAGTCACCTAAAGTCGTTATGAAATGCAGGTAGGTAATCTGGACAGGTAGGTAATCTGGAACAAATGACAAAGAACATGGGAGAAGTGTATGTGGAGTGGGAAGAAAAACATAATTGTTGTTGTTAGGTGCCATCTAGTCGGTTCCGACTCACAGCGATCCTATGTACCACAGAACGAAACACTGCCCCATTCCGCGCCATCCTCACAAGTGTTGTTATGCTTGAGCGCATTGTTGCAGCCACTGTGTCAGTTCATCTCATTAAGGGTCTTCCTCTTTTTCACTGACCCTCTACTTTACCGAGCATGATGTCCTTCTCCAGGGACTGATCCCTCCTTATAACATCCAAGATATAGTCTCACCATCCTTGCTTCTAAGGAGCATTCTAGCTGTACTTATTAATAAAAATAACATAATTAATGAAGCTAAATTTAAGTGAACTACTCTATGCATCTGAGTAACTTTATTAATAATGTGAGTCAAACTTCCTGACTCTCAAGTTTGCTGGGAATAAGAAGGGAAAAAAACTACCTAACGGAATTGTGGACATCAAATTAAAGAGTTTGTAAACTGTAAAGAGCTACATAAACACCAAACACCAAACCCATTGTCATTGAATCGATTCCGACCCATAAAGACCTTACAGGACAGAGTAGGGCTGCCCCACAGGGTTTCCAAGGCTGTAATCTTTACGGAAACAGACTGCCACATATTTCTCCGTCAGAGTGGCTGGTGGGTTCGAACCTCCAACCTTTCAGTTGGAAGCCGAGTGCTTAACCACTGCACCATGAGGGCTCCTTTCAAAGAGTTACATAGATGTTACCTATTTTTATAATTAAAGCTTAAACCCATGAAAAAGAATAAATCTGAACAATTCAGGTTTGGAACTTATAAAATGATTAGTCCAAGGAAGTTATCACATATATATGCACACACACAGGCATATGTATTTACACAAACATGAATGTGCATATATATTTACACAAACATGAATGTGTGATTCAGGGTAGGGAGCATGTCATGGACATCTTTTATTTTTCCCACAGGAGACAACAGAGTGTTAGGTACAATGCCTGATCATAGCGGGCACAAAAATACATGAGTTTTGTTCAATGATTACTATGAAATCATGATTTTGCTTTGATCAGAGGTATACAACGGCATGTCTGTGTTTGGATGGCAAATATACAGCACAGTGGTTAAGAGCTCAGCTGCTAATCAAAAGGTTGGCAGTTTGAATCCACCAGCCACCCCTTGGAAACCCTATGGGGCAGTTCTACTCTGTCCTATAGGGTCGCTATGAGTCACAATCAACTCAATGGAAACCAGTTTAGGTTTGGTTTAATCCAGTAGGGTCCCTGAGTGGTGCAAATGGTTAACATCTAGGTTGTAAAACAAAAGGTTGGTGGTTTGAGTTCACCCAGAGGTGCCTCGAAATAAAGTCCTGGCAATCTACTTCCAAAAAATCAGCCATTGAAAAACCCTATGGTGCACAGTTCTACTCTGACACACATGGAGTTGCCATGAGTTGGAATGAACTTGACGGCAACTTTTTCTTTTTTTTTTAGTAATAGAGCAGAAGCAATACCAGAATAGACATAACATGAGCCCAGGAAATCCTGTCTGATCGCAGAGGGAGCGTTAGGTCTCAAACAATGGCACTGACTAGTGAGGACTTGTCTCTATGGGCATCTTAACCAACATTTGGGCTGGATCTCTGCCAAGGAGGCCTGTCAATTTCTTTGTTGGACTACTTTCCCATTTCTAGCAAGGGTAGCTACAGAAAATGAAGGAGTTCTTAGGTTCTGACTCAATTATTTTTTCACAATACATTTCTCAACTTCCTGGTTCCATGTCTACATCAGGATGTGACTTCTGAAACTGATCAACTTTCAATTCCTTCAGGTTTGGTCAAGTAGGATAGACTAGCTCATTTAGACTTTAAAAATCCTG
This sequence comes from Trichechus manatus latirostris, assembly GCF_000243295.1. Lineage (NCBI taxonomy): Eukaryota > Metazoa > Chordata > Mammalia > Sirenia > Trichechidae > Trichechus > Trichechus manatus. The sequence goes on along the minus strand of NW_004443975.1, from coordinate 19,799,107 downwards.
TCCACCTGGGAGAGAATGAGGACAATATCCGTACATTGATCCTCTTGGTTGAATAAGCCTGCCCCACCCCTATGAAAATCAACGTTTGTTATGAATATTTTTGTAAATGGCTTTTATGAACACTAACTTTTTGGATCATTTGGTTTTAACTGCAACAAAATGACCATCTATGTGCAGTATCTTGGAAACTAAAATGAACACTGAATGCTTTGCATATAGATTACCCTTTATAATTTTCAAATTAATTTTATACATATGTGTATAATTTCTACACGTATTTTTTCCTCATTTGATTTTCACAATATAACTAATGCTCAGAGCAATTAAGTAACTGACAAACATTTACTCAACTAAAGCTCAAGTTTTCTGATTTCACTTTCAAAATTATTCCACGCTTATAAAACCACAACAACAGGTAGACAGGTACTCAGCTACCAGGTACATTAAATATAACCTCCAAATAATCGATAATTGAACATACTTATAATTTAAATAATCTTATTAAGTGCCAGGGCTTTGGGTCTTAAACTTAATTTTTCTCCATCTAACTAAAAGACTCAACTACTTCCTAGCTTTGAAATCCTTAGGTTACATACACAAAAGAAATATTAGTCCTGAGAAAAGAGGCTAAATTTGACTTAAGTGACTCAAAGCAAAGTAGCAATTACAACCACATGTAAATTCAGTTATGGGACTGGAGGGAGGGAGGACCTTCAGAGCCAATGAACAGTTTTGTGCTATACATATTTTTAATCCACTAATCAATAAACATTTATTAAGTGTTTGATACAGATCAAAAACAAAGTATTAGGTGCTGTTTATACATTGTATAACCCACCCTTAGTCACTACGGCCTGCCCCCTGCACATCAGACCATAATCACACACATGTGCACATGGAAACAGTCTGCATTACAAACAGAAACAATCAGACAGTATTTCCTCCCCATTTTTGTGTTTGTCCACATATCCTAAGTATTTAATGGTGCTACCAGCTTAAGATAAGTAATGAGCATTTTTAAAATGAAACCTCTACAGTTTTGGTTAGGGAATAACATAATCTTAAAAAAAAAGTTCTCTACATAAAATATGTTAGAATAAGAAATGTATCTTCAAGCAGAATCATTAGCAACAAAGACTCAAAACACGCTTACATATTTTCTCACAAAATGTATACTCTCATGTAGCAACTCTTCATCCATACTTTTTATAGAATTCTGTCATTTCTAGAAAAGTCTAAATACTTTTGTTGAGAAAACTATAAAAATTCAAGTCAATGAACAATTTTGGTACCTTCTCGTAACCGAACATTTTTACAAAAAAAGTTTCAGGGTAAGTAAAAATCCTGCTTTCTATAGTTTGGATTTCTATTTCTTACATGAATAAATATACTTAAGAACTCTTTTATCATATTATCTTCCTAGTATGGTTTTCTTTTACAGCTTAATATTTCCTGCTTCCACTCAGTATGAAGAAAAACTATAGCTTTTCTTTTTTTAATCATTTTGATGTCATTACAATAAACATCGCTTCTAAAACAGGACTGTGAGGCAAGGCCCCCAAACTGGAGCAGAGTCCTTCCTCTTCAATGGCTAACTGTTTAATTTGTTATTTCAGAAGTAAACAAGCCTACTTGGAATTTTGCCATATTTGATAAAGAAAAAAAAAATTCCTAAAATACAATCACTCACTCAATTGTTCAAATATCTTTCCATTCTTTTAAAGTAAACTATCTGGCAAGACCCATAAATATATCTACGCCACTTATACAGGTCAGCTAATATGGGTTAGGCTGTTTCAAGCACTATCTGACTAAGCACATCCCACACGTAGCTAACAAAGTTACAGTACATCCTAATATTTTAATCAACCACAAAGAACAATAATAGGTCTGACTGCTGGGCTGACAGTCATCTTCTCACTCCTGTGAAACCTAGCTCTAATATTTGACGGAGCCTCCATTACTTGGCGGCCCATCTAAAAAGGCCAACAATGGAGACCGAATGAAGTGGAGTGTGCGGTACCTCCGTATCTACATAAAAGAGATTAGAGGCGACAGCGTTCCATTTTACAGCTCAATCATATTGTGTTAGCATGCGCTTATCCGAGCGCGGACGAAATTGAAAGAGAAATAAAAAAGAGTCAGGCAGATAGGAAGCAGAAAAGCGAGGCATGAGCAGTTTCGAAGGATATAAAAGGATGCTAATGGCGGGGTCTTGTCATTCTTAAAAAGAGCTATTAGGGCACCATCATCTGTTCTTGCGCCCTTACGCTCCTCCAACTAAAGTCAAGCATTTTCTAAAGCCCTAGTGATGTCTTCCTTCTATAGATAAAGTACGGTCATGCTTCATAACAATGTACTTTTCCATTTATATGATTTATTAGTGCAAGTCAACTAATTCTATTTACTGATAAAAAAATACACACACTCCATATGTATTTCTCTTCAACATTTTCTTTTGTTAAGTTCTTCACTTTCATATGTGTATCAAAAGCAAGTGCACAAAAAGTACATTCACAGCAGTGAAAGAAAGGTCTGATCTTAGATGCTAAACTTAATTTCGAAAATATATGCGTGTAGTATACAAACTGAGAACCCATAAAGAAAGCAAAGGCTTGCATTTTATAGTCTATTTTTAAAAAAAGATTTCACTCTAATTTTAACGTAAGTTTTAGAAAAACAATGAGTTTCGAAGTTAAGACTAACACGGGTGAAATTTCAGTTCTGACGACTTTGATTCTGATCCCAGTTATCAGGACCTGTTCCTGTTATCAAGAACACAGTTTTATTTTTATCAGGGCAGCAACGTGACTTTAATCTGTTTGTTCTTTTTATCTCTACCTCTCTCTCCCACCCTCCACGCAGCTGCCACCCGGCCCTCTGCTGTCCAGCCTTCCTGAACCCACAGCACTCTTTGGTATCAGAGTACCCCTCCTTCTACCTGAAAATGCCGTACGCCATACTTATTGTTGGAAAATTAAAAAGAAGTTCAGTTAATCTTTGTTTTGCTAGTCTCTTTCTGAAAAGCCAAGATACTTCTCACAATCCTTTGAAACACCCTCAGGGGCTCACGAGAATCAGAGCTGTGAATCATCTCTCCACAGTGATCTCTGGCATTTGCTGTGGAGAGAGAATACGTCAGCTCCCACCAATTCCAAGCCTCAGCTGAAGGCTGAACACATAATCGTATGGTAATTGTTCCCACCACTGGAAATGGTATTGCTCATAGTTATTTAAAGTTACTGTCTTTACAGCAGTCACTGTAACCCCTTCACTGTGACACATTTCTTTGTAAGCTGACATTTCTACTTAGATACACAACTGGACCCACAACTGGACGCCTGAGTCTTCCTTACCAGAAGGCCTCAGAAAGAACGGTTGGCTTTCATTGGTCTTTACGATGGGAGGTCTGTATAACATAAATGCATTCGCTTGACTTAAAAAAATCTCTTAATTTAGGGAGAACTTGGGCAGAGTCCTCTGAAATAACGGGTGGTTTGGAAATACAGTGACACAGTCTTTCACGCAGTTGTTGTTACCACCACCAACAATCCTATCAGCATTATTATTTTGAAACAGTTTTCAAATGCAGTCAACTGGGAGACTAAAACATCCAGATTCTACTCCAGGAAGCAATTCTGAACACATGTTTTGAAGGCACTCAGTACATATGTGCAAGTGTCTTTACCTCTCTCTGCCTCCCATCTCCCCATTTCTGAATTGAGGATAATAATACCTGATTCCTGGGTTAGGACACTGGTTCTCAACTGGGGGTGGTTTTGTCACCCAGGGGACATTTGCCAGCGTCTAAAGATATTTTTTGTTGTCACAACTGAGGGGTACTACTGTCATCGAGTGGGTTGAGGCCGGGGATGTTGCTGGACATCCTACAATGCATAGAAGAGTCCCCACAACAAAGAATGGTCTGACTTCAAATGTCAACAGTGCAGAGGCTGAGAAAGCCTGGGTTAGAATAACAATAGCTAGACAAAGGGACAGACAGAAAGACAGGCACGCAGATAGATGTATATATATATATATATATATATATATGCTGAGAATATATAATAATTATATATATTGCATACATAGACATATATAAAATGATATAATAACATAAATGACATAACATATATTATCTAAAATAGTTTCTTGGATACTTCAACAAATGCTAATTTTCTGTCCTTCTGCTCTAAAACCATTGAATAACACTTCCCTTCCAAACAAATGTTCATATATTGTTTAAGCAAATACTGGCTGTTCCCATTATCACAATTCCTAAACATCTTAGCATCTTTTAACACATCTTTTTTTATTTTTGCTTTTTCTAAAGGTCACATATATGCGATTACAGCCCATTACAACAGCAGCTGTGCGCAGGATCCAATTCTCACCCCCTTTCAGATGCAGTCATCCTTGTGCAGGCATCTTCTAAAGAACACACTCAGGCTTACCTATTTAACTAGTTTTGACTTAATTTGGGGTGCTTTATTAGCAAACAGTGTAAGACAAAGTAGCTGGGATAATACAGAGTGATGTTTAAATTAGTTTACAATTTGCTTGGCCCCATCTAGAACTGCACCGAACAAAGCCATTCAGAAATGTCAGCTGTGTTCCTAACCACTGTAACAAATCGTCGCCTGAACGCTGCACACCTAATGACTTCAAATTAGCTTCACTGCGATACTGCCTGACAGTTCGTTACGACTGTTAGCAACATAGCTGGCGTATCATGACCAATAAATTGGTTTCAGTGTGGGCTGGGAAAGGGACTTCCATCAATTTGATTAAAGAAATTACTGTAGCGTTCAAAGCATAAAGACAAACTAGTATAAGGAGACAGAAATAAGTTAACTGTAGCAGAAAAACATTGCTTCATCATTCAAAAACTTGTTTATAAACTACTTGCAGATCAAAGTTCAAACAAAGAAAAAATTAATCCAAGCAGAATACTAAAAATCTCAAATTGTGATCAGGTGCGTGCTTATCGATATTATAGGATGGATCAAGAAAGACGAATAATTAGGACATTTTAAACAACTAACTTTAAATTACCATGTGAGAAAATCTACCACGTCAATTGAACGTTGGCTTATTTGTTAGTTTATATATAAATTCACAGTAGATATTTCACTGTAAACCAAAGCAAAGCTGTGAGTGTGTATAGCAATTTAGAATAGACCGCCACTACGCACAACAAAATCAGCGATTCTTAAAAGGAAAAAAGGTACTACGGACTACTGCTGACACAGAAAAATTTTTTTATGGTGAAAAGAAAAAAGCAGAAGTATTTCCTTTAGGAGAAAGTATAGGCGTTTGAGAGAAATAAAGAATTTTTTTTTTTAAGTTATATTCTCTTTATCTACCTTTATAAAGAAAAAAAATTAACAAAATCTGTAGGTGGTACACATAGAGAGAGGTTTCTACTTCTGCTAGGATCAGCAAAGCTCGGAATTTAAACGTGATGAAAACAAACGCAGAGTTTTAAAAAAAAATCTTAATGAGAAAAATCTGAATTTGTCTAACTCTACATATATATATATCCTAGGAAAGTCACTGCAACCTTTTCTTTTTTGTTTTGCTTTCTGTTCAGAAAATGTACCTGGAATATGCTTCGCCCATCCAATGATAACCACCAACTCGCGGTCCGCCAGGTCACACAGTGTAGTGAGGGCTTTGATGTCACTGTCGGGGACAGTAGGGTCAGGCATGGCATAGATCTTCTCTGGTTCAGCCACCAACAAATGTGAGACAATCTTGTTATCTGCGGAATCAGACCAGAACACTACAAGATCACCAGTAGTATCATCCCTTTTTATAAACCTTAAAGTATTCTGTGTTTTGAAAAAACAATGTCAGGCTGCCTATAATACACCCCAAATAGCCCATTTAAGTTCAATACATGTATATTAAACAGAGTTCAGTAAAACCCACGGCAGGAAATAAGTCATTGCGGTGGTAACAGAATGTAGTCTTTTTCTTCTTCTTCTTTGCCCTACCTACCTTTGCTCAGTGAAACATCTGTCCTGCAATCAAAATGTTTATAGCAAACAGGTAAGAGAAATTAGATGGATGCTTTCTGGTTTGCTCTTGGATTCTTAAGTGGGATTTTGGGAAGCAGATTTAAATTGTATGTAACAGCTTTAAAACAGAAATCCAGAAGTAAACCCCTGAGATGTAGAATATAGTGTGGAAGGCAAAGAACTACTGATGCCATAGTCATCAAGGGTATGAGGGTCATTAATTGTTTTAATTCCTTTAAAGAAGAGCAGAGGGCAGAGCCCTCTGTCCGCGTGAATCACTGACGATACAACTCCATTTCCGTGGGGTGCATCAAACAGCAATGTCTTTGCTTCCCTCCTCCCCCCACACTCAGCCAGCCTTCCAAATATAGCCAGCATTGGTCTCCAGAAAAATACTCCGACTTAAATGTTACAATATTTTCTCCTCTGAGTGTCTAATTCTTTCATCCTAGATTTTCATCTGTTGTCTTTACTCCATTCTCTGGTTCAGCTTTATCCGTCTGAAATTTGTGATATATGTTTTAAAAATCCTTCATAAAATAAACACTGGAGATAAATGGAAAGCTTCACATCCAATATGGTTTATGGCTCAGGGGGATGTGAGAGTTTATGGAAGGGGCTGTAAAGCCTTGCCAAAGGAATGATTTTTCTCGTTGGCTCTATTTTCAATTTCTATGCGTAGCATCAGATTTTATACTTTCTTCTAAGTGAAAAGATACAAATGGGTAAGAGTAAACCAAAATATTTAAATGCTCTATGTACTGCTTCCCTGAAAAACCAGGGCATTGAGTGGTATCTCAGTGAATAAAGCCAAAGTTTCTGCTGGAATTTACCAGATCATTTGTCTTTCACTATAATTTTTTAACTTTTTTCATCCAAAATGAAAAGACCTCATATAACTTAGAATTGAAAAGGTAGTGTTCTTTTAGACTCCTTTCCTGAAATAAGAAGCAAATTTATCCAAACCACAATCAACTCTTTTTCTAAGAGTTGATATTCTAAAAATGTATTAATATGGCTCACATATGAAGTATAGTTACTGCAAACAACCAACAGTTAACGAGTCATTGGCAGTAATATTCAATTATCATCAAATTGAATAGGCAGATTTGGGGAGGAAATATTCCCAAATACTCTATTTCCTAGAAAAAAAAATTAAAAAGAGATTCTTTTTTAATCTGCAGGATCTGCAAAGAACGACTTTTGTTTCTTGTGTATGCTCTAGGAACAGCACCCTATGTTTTCAGTCACGCTTGGAAAAGTTTCAACTGCCATTGCTCTGACAATACAACAAAACCTGTCAGCAACCACCAGATTTCTCAGGATTAGAAAAAATGCAACAATAAAGGGCACACAAATGTAAACAAAGGGTATCTTGATTCTAGTTATTTTAACACAGGAAAAACGCTACCTGCCTTACCCAAGTCAGTGGGCACTTGACTTGAGGGGTCAGAGAAATTCGGTTGAATCTGTGAAAGCCCCAGCACTCAGGAAATGGAATAGCCAGCAGCACTATTTCTAGGTAAATCTTATTTAATGTCTCCCTAATTAGAATCAATAGAACCCAATTTTCATTCTTGGGCTTTCGCAGCACACAGTCAGGCAGGGTCCAGAAATCTCCCCCACCACTTTCTCAGCAAAGCCTATGGCACCATCTCTTGATGCTTATCTGACAGGATCTGAAAATTAAGTTTTATAAATCTTTGTTACAAAAACACACTAATTGGAAGGACTAAGGAAAATTAACACAGAGGCCTTTAGATAATGAGTAATGATTTATTAGAAGTCCTCTTTATCTCAGACAAATGGAGCTCGCTGAGATTGCTGTAATCTTCTTAAAGGTAGTTAACAAGCCACTTCCCAATTTCTCAGGTTTACAGAGAAAACTGTAGATGTTCCTCTAGCGTGAGGCCTTACACATGAGCTGGCGCTCATTTTTCTTTCAGTAGAGGAAATTATCAATGGTCTCACTCCATGCCCATGTGAAATAAATGAGAAATGGGCAGGCTGTATATGGTTGAATTCAGAAAAAACTAAACCTCTAATGAAATTAAGCATTAGTGTTTATTGCATTTTATTGCATTATCAGAAAGTTTTTTATTATAATGTGCAAAATCTGCTTAATGCTGTCCTAGATTGTATCTGCAGAACGCCAAACAGCTTATGTAGGCTGAGGAGAAAGAAGATGCCAGCTTAGAAAATTGAAGGTATAATCAACATAATGTTTTTTGGAAAGGCAAAATGAAACCATGCCATATGTTCACTTAAGCTTTAATTTTATGTAAAACTGGTTGCTTTTCCTTTGACATAGCTGAAATGTCCTCTCATTTACAGCTCAGGGTCTGTTTTATTTGTTTAACAGATCCCCATATGCTCATATGTCTGATACACAGCAGTGACCCCTCCTGGAGAATTGGGCTTAGAAGCAGACACTTTCTTTCCCTGAAAGCAGTGGTATCAAAAATCCCCCAGGCCTTTTCTAGAACTATTATAGATGCACTTTCCTCTGATGAGTGCTGGTCGTGTCGTCTTAGACAAAGACAGCTAAATGTGAGAATTATTTCCACCGAGGCACTTCTAAGCGCCTAGTATGAACTCTCTCCATAAGCATCCTGATATGTCAGGTCTGTTATACTACAGCTATTAAGTGATTTTTCAGAAAATGGGATACAGGTATTGCCTCAGTCTATATTCCAGCTCTTCTTAGTTAATGACAAAGAGAATGGGGCTTACATTTTAGCAATGTACTACTTGTCCTTTCAAATTGCAACCTGGCATCATAAAACCATGGACTCTTTAAACAACCCACGATGCCCATAAGGGCACCCGAGATGGAACCAACCACCAACTTATGCTTGTTTTCAGCAGAGCCCATTCCTGCCTTCATCACTTGCTAGCTAGTGTGCTAACCTTCCATAGCTCCAGATGAATGAGGCCCCTAATGTATTTTTGTTGGGAAGTTGAGCAGTGAAGCTCATTTAGTTAGTGAAAACTACCAAATCACTTTCTTGTGAACTCTGAAATGAACAGCTCCAATGAACTAATGATCACAGTATGATCCATTTTATAGACCTCTGAAAATAAGATCACCAGGAACTGCAAAATCCGCACTACATAAACTGTGCGTTAATATGCCGATGCTTCCACAAAAAGACTGGGTGAAAAATGGTAAGAGGGAGAAAACCATAGAAACCTTAAAAAAAAAGATAATAAGCCAAGTTGCTGTTGGTCCACGTAGGCAATCCTTGGGAATAAAGCCACAGTCCCCCGACAAAGAGAAGCCTCCTTAGAGTACGAAAGGTGGGCACACCAAAGCTGGTGTATACGGAGCCAACTGGGAGGGCTCCCCGTGTAGACAGCCAGACACATTTGCTGTACTTACATGGCTTTTTGGCTGGCTGAACCAGCTGAGGGTTCAGGTATGGGCTGTTCTCCGCGTCTATTCTGCGCTTGTACTTCTGTCGACCTCCACGTACTCTGTCAAGACGCACCCCTTTGGAGAAAGAAAGAAAGGTGCTGGCTTACTGTTTAGGTAGCTATCTCTGAGACCAGTCATATACTCAGACAGTAACACCCAGGGGCTCTGTGTTATTGTTGTTAGGTGCCATCAAGTTGGTTCTAAGTGACCCTATCTACAACAGAACAAAACACTGCCTGGTCCTGCGCCATCCTCACAATCGTTGCTATGGTTTAGCCCATTGTTGCAGCCACTGTGTCAATCCATCTCATTGAAGGTCTTCCTCTTTTTCATTGACACTCTACTTTACCAAGCATGATGTCCTTCTCCAGGGACTAGTCCCCCCTGGTAACATGTCCAAAGTATGTGAGACAAAGTCTCACCATCCTTACTTCTAATGAGCATTCTGGCTGTACTTCTTCCAAGACAGTTTTGTTTGTTCTTCTGGAAGTCTATGGCATATTCAGTATTCTTTGCCAATATCACAATTCAAAGCCATCAACTCTTTGGCCTTCCTTATTCATTGTCCAACTTTTGCATGCATATGAG
>NW_004443975.1:19785810-19787001 GCF_000243295.1 Trichechus manatus latirostris | reverse complement strand
TCTTGGTTGTACATATGTCTAAATAAATCCTGAATTGTCATACTGAAACATCAGAGTATAGTTTAAATGAACTCAGGAAATAACTTCTACTACAATTAAATAAATGTAGGCAGACAAATATCACAATCCAGGGAAGTTAGATACAGTTGTTTATTCAGTGAAAACAATTGTGCGGGTGGGTCACAAGGCAGCTCTATTTCCTAACTGCTACTTTCACTTGCTTACATTGAGCTCTTTTCCTTTGTTCATCTAATTTCTAATGTTTTAGGTTTACTGTGTTTATATTTACCAAAGTTTAGTATGTTCCACTTCTTTCCCTTTTTTTATCTCTCCTTCTCCAAAAACTTCCTCAGAATGGTCGAATCTCCTTCTGGCTCTTTCATTAATTAGCTCTGTAAACTTCGATGAATCCCTTAACCTATTTGTTTTTTCTAGATATAAAATGAGCATAAAGGCCACATCCTCCTTGATGTTTTGCTGTAAACATCCAGTAGTATTATATCCTGGATATTATACAAATAAGTCATTAAAATATTTTATAAACCTTAAAATGCCAAGTAAAAATAAAATGGTTGTCATTATTATGCTGCTATTTTATTGAAATATCACTATCATACTTCACTGAAATGTATTTTTCATCACGATCATTTATTGAAAATCCATCCCCATGGAGTTTGACAATCTACTCTGCCTCAATTCTGTAGGTAAACAGATTTGAGGTATGATAGACTGGTAAGATAATTCCAAGGATAGAAGCCAAATAGTGATACTATTTGATGTCTAAGTGATTTATAGAAATATCTGGCATCCCATTCTATTTACTGCTCATCCCTGTCACTAATAATATCATTTGGATACATGATTATATTAGAAGAGATACAGAAACTAATCCAAATTCTGTTCAAGAAGGAAGAAGCTTTCCCTGAGTTTAGCTGTTAAGTACACAATACAGAGTTAAGCAGAGAACTGACAATTATCCAATTAACCTAGTAAATTTAAAAGGCTCAAACTATTTTAGAAAAAGAGAAACAAATACTTATTATGATCAGAACCTGGATATCCAGATTTGCCATAAACAAACATCAGCCTAATCCAAATATTTCCACTTAAGTTGACATAGCCCATGTCTTTACACTTTCACGATCTTAAACACAAACAATTTCTGTTTGGACTTTACTTGTAAACCAATTT
>NW_004443975.1:19784776-19785710 GCF_000243295.1 Trichechus manatus latirostris | reverse complement strand
AAATAAAAGATTTTAATAGTTGGCATTTCTACCTAATAGAACGTTTCACATTGCTTCTTATTTCAAATACTGCAAGTGCCTACACAGCCACCAGGGAATTACAAATCTCATACATTGTCAGAATTCACAACATTGGGAAAGCAAGAGTCGGGCAAGGAGGAAAAAAATAAGCTTTGAGGCAAATAAACACCAACAGAGGTAAACAGCTCAGCACAAGGTCTTCTTAGGTCAGCTAATTTTAAGTCTACATTTTATGCTCAAATGCAAATTTTTATATTATTATGTAGTCCAAAGTCAAAAGTGTTATTCACATTTTTAATAGCGCAAAGTCAGAGGCATTTCATAGTATAATAAAAGAGCTCCCCTTCAGAGAATTACACAAGGATACCCTAGACTGTTTTCCTAAATTAAAGATATTTATGATGGTTCCCAAATAAAGGTTTGCTAAAAACATTCATTACATAGACCCACAGAATACTTAAGAAAGTATTCCATGAATACTAAAGAAAGGTGGAGATTAAAATAATAATAATCAAAGACAGCACATAAATAGTTGTGTTAAGTAAATGTAACTGAACAGTGGGCTTGTAATTGAGTATTGGAGAAAAGAAGGAAAGTAACAACTTCTGAAACAATCAGGTAAAGGGGACGGGCGCTTCTCGCCGACTCTGTGACCTCCTGATACTGCAGCTTCGGTTGTTGTATAAAGAAACTTCCCTCCTTTCCTTCAGGAAGAGAAGCACCTAGCAGTGCCCTTGAAGTCTCCTGAGGTTTCTGTAAGGGAACCATCATAACAAAGGATGGAGAACAGCCCTTGGAGGAGCTGCAGGAACAGAAGCAAAGGCAGATTAGCAGCATCCGACACAGCCGCGGGAATTGTCACGGCAGCCTCCCTGACGGGGTTTTCCTGCAGGACGATACCCGGACAGAGTGT
>NW_004443975.1:19782670-19784050 GCF_000243295.1 Trichechus manatus latirostris | reverse complement strand
TTACCATATTGAAAGATCAGAGTGCAGTGTATGTGAAATCAGGTGATAACCTGAAGAGCAATTAAATAGATTTAGGCAAATAAATATCAAAAACCAGAGAAGACAGATACAGTATGAGAAACCAGAAGTAGCAAGAGGCAGAGCCAGGCATGAGAGTTGGGGTTGCAAAACCCACATTCTTAAACACTACATTTGTACTGCTTTTCTGCCAGCAAATTCTGTTCTTAGCAAAGGGCATTTGGGGTACACTTCAAAAGCAGAAGCGAAGGTAGATACAACGCGATTGGTTTTTGAGGTGAACAATTCTCTCAACATGAAACGGAGCGTTTGTGAGGAAGTCGGCAGGATAATGGACCAGGAGGGGAAAAGGTACTAATTATGCATCTATCACTCACTAATGATGGGTGGATTGAATTTTTCTCACCCAGAACAGTTTATAGTTATGAGACCATGCCACAAATGATAATCAGTCACAGATAAACCAAAAGTGATAAGATTCAAAGGCTCTGCTTTTCTACCGAGGCCGGGAGTCACAGGTGTTCATTTCCTCACTGCTGGATCCTCCTTAATGCTGGTGCTGGGTGCCATCGAGTCGGTTCTAACTCAAGGCAACTCCATGTGTCACAGCACAGAAGTGACCCATAGGGTTTCCGAGCCTGTGATCTTTACAGAAGTAGATTGCCAGGTCTTTCTTCCACAGAGCCTGTGAGTGAGTTTGAACCAACAACTTTTCAGCTAGCAGCTGAGTGCTTAACTGTCTGCGCCACTAGGGCTCCTATATACATCACTGCAAATTAGACAAGGCCTCTTTTGCCAGGGCCATGGAGGCAGAGCCACATTCTCTCATTGGGTTTGATAGCTCACGTGGGAGGCCTAGGCGGTGCTTTCCCACTAGACACCCCTGGCCAACAGCTACGTTCACTTGTGCTGGAAGATGGTGACAACAGTTTGGGAACTCGGGAAGCGGCTTGGAAGCGTGTGAGAACACTATAACATCTGCTGAAATGAAAGAGAAAAATCACACAGGGAGAGAAAATGCATATCCATTAGGAGAACTTTTTTTTTTTAAACTGAGTCCACAGTCGCTAACAGATAAGAGCCGTGACTCTAAAAGATAAGAGCTGTGAGTCACATTAAAGCCTCCTGGCCTACAGATGAATGAACAATTAGCAAGGGAAGGCTTTCGTTTTGGCCTTCTGATAGCTATCGGCCTATTAAACATGCGAGGCCTGCAGAGGAAATTGCAAAGGCTTCTCTCCATTCCAGATTCAAGTTGCAGCCAAAATACACTGGTGGATTTCTGCACATAGGACATACATAACCCACCCAAGTTCCTTCCTCTTCTTTTTTAAAGATATGATTGACTGCTCCTGGCTGGTT
>NW_004443975.1:19771175-19781009 GCF_000243295.1 Trichechus manatus latirostris | reverse complement strand
CTAGCATATTATGTAGGGGAAAAATAAAGCTCAACAGAGATCACATGTTAACATAAAATTAAAGTATACATGCCTGACTCTCATACAATGAGAAATATTCTGGTGACATTGTGACACTGATGTCCCATTTCTTCTGACACTCACTTTTTGTGATGCTGACAGCAATTCACTTAACAGAGTAATAATAGTAAAACAATGCAAAGCACTCCATGGGGATGCTTTGTGTAAACAGAAGCACAAATATTATTTATGCAAAATCCAATGCCCTGTAAAAATGAATTAGATATGAAATCAAACAAGCTAGTGTTCAGTTGCTGGTTTGAGGGCCACAGTCAATTCGTTTCATTCAACAGAGAGGAGCACAGTGGAATGCACTGATCCACGTGAAATCTTTAGCGACCTAAGGAAGAAATCAGAAAGGAACCTAAGCAGGAGTTAGAGGGATATCTAAAATGGGTTGATTCAGGGTCTGATATGAAATAAAGAAAACACAATGGTTTCCATCCCCTTCTCAACCAATTATCTGCCATCACTAACCCCCGTCCATCTGCCATTTGTGCTGCTAAAGAGCTGTGGGGAAAGGTAATAGAAAAAAAATTTTTTTGAAAAGGAGAGAGCCAGAGAGAAAGGTATACGCTTTGCAGAAATGTAGAAGCGGAGAAGGCAAGGACAGAAGACTCGAAGTACAGTCCCAATTGCCTTGCATCCTGAGATGATCACAATAGCACATAGCCACTGTGGACACAATGTCAAGCCAATTAACATACCGTTTTCCTACCTCAAAGCTGACAACCAGACCGTTGAGGAACTTAAGACCTCACGAGAAAAACTGATGGCGGAGAATCAGGAACAGTGGTAGTAATAAGAATGCACTGATACATACATTGTATAGTCGCTAAAACTAAATACAGACAGACACTGAAAGCCTTTCAATGATGGATACACTAAATAAATAATGTTTCCTGTACAATTACCTTCATTTACCATCCTTTGATTTTGTGAATATTTTCAGAATTTCCCTTCCACCTGGTTTTAAAAAGATGACTATAAATTCAGTTTGCTTTGATGCAGACAATATGCATACGAAAGGCATTATTTTCTACATCTGGTTTTCAAGCCAATTGTTCAGTGATATTTTTATTTTACTCCTCTGAGTAGCTAGGTTTCACTAAGGAGCCACTCCGGATTCATGCTAAATTGATGTGTAATGTTAAAGATTTGTAGAGAAGAATTATCCATAAGTAGATCTAAACATACCAAAATTGAGGGTCAAGGAAATTAACAATTAGCAAAGTGCACACTCTGAGGATTGAAGGAGGACTGATTAACAACCTGCAATATGCAGATGACACAACCTTGCTTGCTGAAAGTGAAGAAGACTTGAAGCACTTACTGGTGAAGATCAAAGACCACAGCCTTCAGTATAGATTACACCTCAACATTTAACAACGACAACAACAAAACTCCTCATAATTGAACCAACAAGCAACATCATGATGAACTGAGGAAAGACTGGAGTTGTCAAGGATTTCATTTTACTCGGATCCACAGTCAACACCCATGGAAGCAGTAGTCAAGAAATCAACAATGTATTGCATTGGGCAAATCTACTGCAAAAGACCCCTTTAAAGTGCTGAAAAGCAAAGATATCGCTTTAAGGACTAAAGTGCATCTGAACCAAGCCATAGTATTTTCAATCACCTCATATACATGTGAAAGCTGGACAATGAATAAGGAAGACCAAAGAAGAATTGATGCCTTTGAATTATGGTGTCGGCAAAGAATATTGACTATACCATGGACTGCCAGAAGAACGAACAAACCTGTTTTGGAAGTACAGCCAGAATGTTCCTTAGAAGTGAGGATCACGAGACTTCATCTCACATACTTTGGACATGTTATCAGAAGGGACCATTCCCTAAAGAAGGACATCATGCTTGGTAAAGTAGAGGGTCAGCGAAAAAGAGGAAGACCCTCAACGAGATGGATTGACACTGGCTGCAACAATGGGCTCAAATGTAGCAAATCTTGTGAGGATGGCGCAGGGCGGGGCAGCGTTTTGTTTTATTGTACTTAGGGTCGCTACGAGTCAGAACCAACCCGAGGGCACCTAAAAACAACATACTCTGGGGGTCGATCAGAAGTCTGTGTTATTCAAAGGGTTGCAAAAGGGTATAGTCCGGAGTCTGTATTTTTATTCTTAAAGTGGGGTGAGTGCAGACTGTGTGAAGGAACATAGGAAACACCATTAATACTTCCAGAGGCCAAGTATCCTGCACTTGGATCAGGTCAAGAAGTTCCTGACAGACTGCCTTGTGTATAGCTGTTTCATGAGGGGCTAGCTGGCAAGGTAGCTACAGGGATGCTCAAAACTGTCCACAGTGCAAAGTAAGAGGGATCCTGAAATGACAAGCTGTGCCAAGAAAAGACAAGCAAGCTTCTCCGTCACGAGGCAGCTCGAGGCGAGATGTTGGGAGTGAAGACTACAACTGTCAGAACCTCACGTAGGAGGAGGGAGAATTTCCCATGAAAATCTCCTTGCAGTTTTCCAAATCACATTATCTTGGTCTTTCCTGTCAACTGGCGCAATGGTTCAGCCTGCTAACTGAAAGGTTGGCAGTTCTAATCCACCCAGCGGCTTCATGGGAGAAAGGCCTGGCAATCCGCTCGCATAAAGATTACAGCCTAGAAAACCTGATAGGGGCAGCTGTATTCTGTCACATGGGGTTGCTATGGGTCAAAATGAATTCAAAGTCACCTAACAAAAACAATGTATTTTTGAAACACAGCCTGGCCTAAACTTAAACTTCAAGAGATTTTATTTATTAAGTATTCTTAGCCTAATTCCACACACACACACAAAAAGAAGAGGGTTGAAGCCTAATTCTACAAAAAAAAAAAAAAAGAGGGTTGAGAGCATGGTGAGAAATGAC
This sequence comes from Trichechus manatus latirostris, assembly GCF_000243295.1. Lineage (NCBI taxonomy): Eukaryota > Metazoa > Chordata > Mammalia > Sirenia > Trichechidae > Trichechus > Trichechus manatus. The sequence goes on along the minus strand of NW_004443975.1, from coordinate 19,778,076 downwards.
ACATTAATTGAAAAAGGCACAAAGGACCAAATATACAACCAAATGATTTTGGTAAGCATTGAATTCTATGTTGCTCATCACTGCATAAGCAGTATCCATCACAAGCTTGCCACATAAAAATGCGAGTAAATGAATAAATAAATAAAGTTACAACATTTTTCGTAGCCATACACTAATGAGAGTGTTTTTGTTTGCTTATTTTTCTTTTGGTCCTTCTGAATCTGGAAAGTACACACAGAAATACATGAATCTCTTGTCAGTTTTCTGAGTAGTTCTTGTTTGTCATTTTTTTCTTATTGCACTAGCATATTATAACTTTGGAAAGAAACAGAAGACTTAAAGGCACCAATAAAAAGCAGGAGACATTTAAAAAAAAAAAAGGAGTTGGCTGAAAGGCTGGAACCTCAGAAATTTAACTTTTCAATATTCATCCTAGACAATGTAAGAGGAAGCATCAAATGATCTCCTGGGGAAACCTCGGTTAGACACTAAGAAGAATTTACTAATGAGAAGTATGTTTAGATAGTGAGTATTGTGCAAGAATGACCATAAGCCTCTACACGTGGGAAATCTGACAAACGAAGAAAACCATTCACTTTCTGAGGCGTTTTTATTGCTCTCCTGCCTGGAAGCAAATGAATGAGCTTGAGCACGTGGTAAATTCTCTTCCTGTTCTTAGATTCTACGAATGAAATGGTGTACTTAAAAAGATGGACTTGACCCACAGAGTCAGAGTCCAACAACTGCCTTTGCAGTTGGAAACATCTACATACTTCATATCTTAAATCGGCGAGAACTGGAGCCAAATGGATCGCATTAATGAACCAGAAGAGCAGAAGGCTTTCTGGCACAGGTCTTCCTGTTCCCATCACACTGACCTTGGCCAAATGCATTTCCTTTTGTTCTTGACGATAATAAAGCAAATAAAGTGCCCATGTTTGAAAAATGCTTCTAGCTTATTACTGCATTAGGAGGAGATCAATGCCTGTTGCACGTTGCTGTGGAGAATAAAGTATGGAAAATCATAAACAGCTTCAGATTTGCTTGCATTTTATAACATATAAACTAGATTACACAAGGAGAGGAGAGAATGACCTCCTAACAGATATTCTGAAAGCTAACCAATGGCTATTCACCTATTTAACTGAATTTCATGTAGAATTTTAAAAAATAAAAAGGTATTTGGCTAAATATGACTGGAATACAGTGAATACACTACTATGACCAACATCTCAACACCTACAGTCAACCCTTCTTGCAAAAGTTACAAATACACACAGGCACGCACAGGCTACTGTAAACAGATAAGACATTATCCAATTTCTTCATTGTCCTGATAACGATTTGGCCTGGTCAAAAAATTCTGTGAAAACTAATTATTAGCCAACATTTTCCCTTTAAAGTGAACCCACAATTACGTGCATTTGTATTAATGTTTATATCAAGAGTTGAAAACTCGGGGACTGCAGGGACTCTCCACGGAAAGAGAGTGAGTGAAATGGACTGTGTGTTTAGAAAAAAAAATGAAGGGTCTAAACTGTGGGGATGCAGATAGGATTTGCCCCACAAAAGGACATAATCTCTGCTCAGTGCCAATCAATCCGCTATTGCCTGGTGAGAATGGATTAGGTATGCCAGAATGTAAGCGTAGTATTTTCAGAGTTACCACTTCCAAAAGAAGCCAGCAATCTGGATCTTTATTTTATAAAATCTTCAGATGTTTAAAGGTTCACACAACTTTTTAGCTAATCATGTGGCCCTCAGGCTGACAGGTTTTAGCTCTTGGTCTATAAACTTATGTAGCGTCCAGCTGTTGAAGTTCCCTGAGAGAAATGAAGTTTGACATTTTGCAGAATAAACTGACTGCAAGTTGGTAGCTCTTTACAAATTATTCCTTTAATTTATTTAGGCCCTCATATACAAGCATGCATTAAATTACCTAACTGCTTAAGTTGTTCTATAGGTTACATCTTGAAGTTCAAAACTTAAAGTGGTATATAGTAGGACTTCAGGCATAAAAGCAGTGTTTTTATCAGAAATCATTTCAAACAAGAGTTCAATTGTAATCACCCAAACCTGGATGCAGCGTCTGTCAGTTAAGAACGCTGATGTGTTTGGGTCGAAGTAAATTCTCTGCAAGAATCTCTTGCTGGCTCAGGTCTCGGCTGGCATTTATAGCAAATGACAGCAAAGGCTTTCTTTAATTTCATGCATTTCATTTACTAAATGTTTTCATTTTTTCAAGGAGCATCCTTCTGTCCAGTGAAATCTGTTGAAGCCTAGATCAATTCTTGAAATGTAATTGGTGTGTCTCCCTTGTCACTGAAACCACACCAAATTAATCATCGCTGGGAATTAGCTGACAGAGAACTTCTCTTCTGTTGGCCGGGAACTTTCTCTCCCAACTTCTTGCAGTTTATGGAAAAGGGGGTCTTTAAAGTCCCGGAAGATAATGGTGAGTGCTTCTAGGAGAGGTTAGTTTTAACGGTACTTCCTTTTGAGTTAGCAAAGCCCAAAGGAAAAAAGACCAGAAGATGTTGCTAGAGAAGAAAAGTGGAAGGAAAAAATAAAGATGGCCAAGATAGTGTGAATATCAAATATATTATGAAAGAAGGGAAAAGGAAAGGGAATTTAATTTGAAAAGACTCTTGAACAACTAAAAAAACAAAAAACCTAGAAGTTTGAATGAAAGTGGTAAAAATCATTTATCTATTAACTTTTCAGGAAATGGAAGCACATTACGAAGAACTTCCATATGCCAAATAACATATTACCTCAGGTAAAAAAATGAGCCCTTAGCAGGCCCTGCCCGTTATAAGCAGCCACAATAAGTGCGGGACCAACAGAGCATAGCTATCTTTCCAGCTAGGATCAGTAAAAATAGAAACTTATTAGCAACAGATGAGAGCCCAATGTGTAGACCTGCTGAAATAAATAGCTACCTACCCTATAACTCCTATTACTAACTCCAAACCAGCCCAGCAACATGTTCCTCTGAGAGAGGGCTGCTGGTTTCTTCCAACTGTACGTATTTCAGAAACTCACTTTTCAAAGCCTGTCATCTCTGCTGCCCTAATCAGTCAAGAGCATTGCTGTTGGGGAGTCTGAGTCAACCCTCCATCTGCAGGGGCTTCAGGACTGCCGTCTCTGCAGAGTCCCCGCTGGCTAGGGACGTGAAAGAGCGTGAAATTCAACCCAAGTTACTCATGGCAGGTAGAGAAAGCACGGCAGCTGGCCTCCAAAGCAGCCCAGGAACATACTTTAGTGTTATGATAACATTCCCATCACGATGTTTAGAGGCTGGAAAAAACGGCAATATTTAGATTTCAAGGAAAAGTTTTGGACAGTCATGTATCTTGGTCTACCTGTGCATTGAAGCATGTCCTGAGGGAGAGAGCACAGCCAAGAGTTCAAGTGCTTCTTTGAGGGAAACATAGAAAAGCCGTCCTCCCCTCATTCCCCTTCTCCTCTCCACCTGACCAACTATTTTAACTAAATACGTATTTATTACATGTATATATATACCAGTTACTGTCAAGTCAGCTCCGACTGATGGCAATCCCACGTGTTTCAGAGAAGAACTGTGTTCCATAGGGTTTTCAATGCTGATTTTTCAGAAACAGATCACCTGGCCTTTCTTCCAAGGTGCCTCTGGGTGAACTCAAACCTCCAACCTTTCGGTTAGCAGTAGAGTAAGTTAACTGTTTGCATTACCTGGGATCTCTCTCTCTCCATATATATATGTGTGTGTGTGTGTGTGTACACACATTCAATTCTACCTTTCTAAAATAAATCATCTTTTTTTGTAAGCCAATGTACTTTGGTTTTTAAAGGACAAATTATAAATGGGAAAAAATATAAATAGAGCAGTAAACTCTTCTAAGCATACCTTGCATAGCCTGTGTTCAAATTAGTTTTAGAGATTTCAAATAATTTCCCAGCAATGAAAAACTGGCCTATCTTTTTAGATTTTTCACATCACATCTATATGTATTTTATTTGCTTCTTACAAAATCAAGGAAAGTAAGAAAGGTACTACTAACCTAGTGTTACAGATGGGAAAATAGAGCTCAGCTCTGTAATTCCCTACACATCCCACCACAGAGTGACAGACTGTTGTATTCCTGAGCGTGTGAATGAAGAATGGAACTGTGCACAGAAGTGACTAGTTTTAAGATCAGTTGCGTGCTAAATACTGGCAAGAGTTAAAATGTCCCAGATCCCACCAAGGTGCCAAAAATATTCAATAAAAGTTCATTGTTTGCAAGAATAAAATAACTGGAAGTAGTTTAGTTATGAATTCTAATAAAATGAGAGTTCATTCATTTGTTAACACATGTTCAGCCCCAAATTAAGATACAGTTAAAAGTTAGATGATGTAAGGAAATCATCTACAGAAAATACTGTTTGGTATTTGTATGTGTCCCTGGTGCTTATTAAGATTTTCTTTTTCCAGGATAGGGAACCTTTAAAGAAATATAAGAAAATAAAGAACATGGCATAAACTCCACAGATGTGTATTAAGTCACGTTTAGTAAACTGTCAGTGTGTTATGAATTTTCACGTAAAAGCCTTTAGCATGGGAATGCAAGAAACATGGAATCATTCTCTACGTTTGCAACATATCTTGCCCATTTAAGATAACAAGGTTGAGAGATCTAAATTTAGAATACATAATTTTAAAATTTCTCTTGACATCAAAGAGTCAAATACAGAAGAAGGGAGTAAACAAATCATAAATACTCACTGAACAAACAAGAGGCCCTTAACCTGATCTAACATCTTCGAGAAAAAAACTTTCCAAAGTAGGATGTTATTTATTTCACACGATGTCAAAATAGAAATTTGTGAACAGTTATGAGTAATTTTTAAAATATCACAATACATTCTATTGAGTAATACAACATGAATAGAAATATAGGATCAATTATATAAATTTCATCAATCCCAACGACTGAATGCCACTGAAAAATAAATAAAAGTAAAAATTTTATATTTAAAAAGTTCCTTTAAATTTTTAAAGAAATTCCAGTAAAGTAACAATATAGCCCTTTTTATACAATGAAACGGAAATATATAAAAATAGCAATTCCTAAACAGAGAAAAGATTCCTCAAATTAAAATTCTAATCTTTATAATGTTTCCCCTTTCCTGTACGGCATAATCTTAGTTTCTGAAGCTACCTGGGGTTCAGCTTACTAAATAATGAATCTGGTATCAAAAAACCAAAACAAACTTTAGTGTAGTCTTCCCAAGAATCTACAATAAAATTACTCTTAAAATATCTGAAAATAAGGGTTTCTAAATAAAGCTTCACCACTGGTAGAACCACTACATTGAATAACAATAGTGTTTTCTTTAAATCAAGCCTAAAGCAAGTTTACTACAAAAAGTAAAAAGGAGCATTAATGCTAGCCATTAGAGGGGTGTGTTAATTATTTCACAAACATAATATATAATAATTATACAGCAATTAAGTGAAATAACAAAGAACTCTCCTTACATAAACTTCTTCTTGGCTAAGGAAGCTGATAGCCTAAGTAACTATTGGCCTTCCAAAACCTTCCTTTGTTAGCAGTATCACAGTACTTGAGATATTTTATCCTGCTTGCAACTTCTGCATCTATTGTCCAATCAATACTTGTATGATTAGAGAGAGTTTAATTAATCATATCCCATTACTGATGCTTCAGTATGAATTAGGTATTATAAATCTCATATATATCTGATAGACTGACAATGGAGGATAAATAACTAGATATTTAATGTAAAAATTTAGACATACATTCCATGGAATTCTGAGTAAGAAAATCAGTTTTGAAAAGGTATAACTCATTGTTTCACAGTCTTTAATACTGCTTCTATTTAATGCCTTTGACCAAAATGAAATTACATTAAAAAACTGTAGTGCATTCGGTAATAGTCAAACAATCCATACCTTGATTACAATAGGTGCCCACTCTGAAATTTAAAAGAAAGCAGTGGCAATGTTATTGTAATCTGATAAAGAAGCATTTGGACCTTTGGGGAAGGAGTTAATGAATTATAGATCTGAAGCCCAGTTCCATGGGTTCACTGTGAACTTCCATTCTAATATTTAAAGCAGGTGTCTATCAAATTGCTTATGAGGACGAATTTATGGAAAATAACCAAGAGTAAAGCTTTGTTCTTATTAAGAAACATGAATATGTATGTAATTTTAGCCAGACTAAATTAACCCAAAAATGAATAAATAAAAAAATAAGGACAATAATTGTTGTCATAAAGAAGACTTAACCTCCCTTCCCCCTCGTAAAAAAGCATTTCTCTTTATAGTTTCAAAAATAGTCACAGTTTAAATAAAACTATTTGGAAAGAACAAAAGAAAAAGATTCTGCAAGGAAACCATTATGGAGCAAAACACACGTATAGTTGTTCCCTCTTAGTAATAAACCTTTTTTAAGCAGAGCTGTCCTGCAGGCTAAATACAATGCTTGCTATGAAAAGAGTACATGATAATTAGTGTGTTCATACAAGCAGTCTGTTATTGCTGATGTGTGTCCATTTCGTAAGGATAACTCTTTATTTAGAAAGGTTACATTGAACCATTGATCTTACTTTAACATTAAATATCTTTAGAAACTGCATGAGCTCTGAATAGAGTAAGATCCCACTTAAGCAGCAACACTATTAATAGGAGATGTATCACTGATACATTGTGTAAATATCTCTGTATAGCTATGGCGCATTCACATGTGTTCTCCCCAGCTAATGTTCAATCATCAATTATTGGGAACCAATGATCAATAAATGCATAGATTTTTACCTGTGCTTTCATCTTTATTTTCAACCAAATGGTTTAACTGTATTGATGTTCACTGATTATAAGGGATTTTAGAAAATGAAATTAGTGGAGTTTAGT
>NW_004443975.1:19765563-19768963 GCF_000243295.1 Trichechus manatus latirostris | reverse complement strand
GGGTCCTCCTCTGAGGACCTGCAGTCAACAAGAGCAAAGTGAAAGGCAGAAACCTACAAGACAAGACGCAGGTAACCAGTGAGACTCATGCTGACAATGTGGAAGGAGAAAAAGAAGGTAGAGTTGGTGAAAATGCCAACATTTAACTCTAAAGAACAAAAACTGACCAAGATGGGGAAACTAGAAGAGGAACCAGTTTCTGAAGAAAGATAAACAAATATGGTTTTATGCTTGTGAAGTTGAGATGACATTGGGAAATCCATGAAGACATATCAAATAGAATTTGAAACTGTAGTTCAGGCAAGAACACAGGACTGATGATGGAAACTGTAATCACAACCAGATATTTGAAAATTAAAGTGTAAACGAGTTTTTCAGAAAGCAGACTAGAAGAGTCAGGGCCAATCTTGGGAAGTATTCATAAATAAAGAGAAGAAATAAGTGAGACGGGAGAAGGAGACAAGAAAGCATGGATTCAAAAGAAGGAGGGGAAAATTCAGTGACTATTGCACCATGCAACCAAGGAAGGAGAAACCATCAAAAAGTGAGATTCATACAAACTTAGCAAAAAGAAGGAAGACAGTAAAACTGAAGAAAAAGTATAGCATTTGACTTAACACAATATTACTCCAACATAGACAAAAGTTGAGTATCTTGAAAATAGTGTAGTCATATTCTTCAAAAGTTTTCTAATCAACCTTAATAAAAATATATTCAACGTCACAGATCAATCATCTAAACCAGAACGCTTCTAAAGGTAATCACTATTAACAATATGCCTAGTATGTAATTCCATTATAACACATCATATTGATAGAGAACTATTACGTAGCATCTTACTGCTCTATTTTTTTTGTATGTGTTTTTTAAAGGTAATATTTAGTGTTTAGTGTTTAGAATTCCTGGGTGGTGCAAAATGGTTAAGTGCTTGACTAAGTGTTTGAACCCACCCAGAGGCGCCTCAAAAGAAAGGCCTGGTGATATGCTTCCAAAAGATTATGGCCTTGAAAACTCTATGAAGCAATTATACTCTGCACAAATGGGGTCACCATGGGTCAGAATCTACTTGATGGCAGCTGTTTGGTTTTTAGTATTTATTTAGTGTTTGGGTTGCAATATATCCTTGTATTTTCTTTAACAAACTGTAGAAGAACAGATGACTGTCAAAGGAATAGATGTCAACACACAATGAAGCTGTAGATAATTTCAGCAGCCTAATTATCTTCGAGAAAAACCACAAAGCTTTATGCTGTCAACAGTTCTAGGATCCATGGTTTGGAACTGGATTAATATTATATTTGTCATTTTTGGTTAAATTCCAAAAAGAACCAATCCCATAAGCGATACCACTCTAGAGTACTTTGAAGTACTCTGAAGGTCATAAACTTAAAGAATAGTGCAATCAATGCTCTTTATTAATAAACAGATGATGGGCAAAACACTTTGGATGTACACATTAAAAACAGTTCAAACTGGCTTTTTCCTTCTCTATTTGGAGTTTAGGAAACAAGAAGCCCATCAAAATCATACGCTGTCAAATTACATTTCACTTACAAAGAACATCAATATGTTTTCTGGGCTAAAGATGTAGCTATAGATTTTTCAAAAAAAATGAAACCAGAGGGCAGAAAACTTGGTTCTAATGATGAAAACCCACAAGACTGAATTTTGGATCTATACGATTCTGTGATTTCAAATCTCTAAATATATACAGTATTGTCTGACTCCTCGTTGGAGTATATGGAAGAGTAACATGAAAACTATAAATCTAACCTCTTTTTACACAAGAGAATACAGAGTAAGCAACAAGACAGTGTCACAATCAGACTCATATACAGTATCTGAAGGATAGGATGATAACTCTGGATCCTTCTACTGTTTCCTTCTACAGCTTAACCTTCACTGAAAGGTGTCCTTTTAAAGCTTATGTTTTACTTCTACATGACGACCACTCTGTGGTGAAGCGATGCTCCCTTTATACAAACAATCAAACAGCAACAACAAAAATTCAATAGCAAGGCGCATACCTACAATCTAGATTGTGTTTCTTAATACCATTCTATACCACAAAGAACCAAAGCTCCTCGAAGGAATGGCTGATTCTAGGGCTGTGGCAGGGAAAGTACAAGATGGACCTAGATCATCTGACGTGCCAGAGAGCAAGAAAACGATCCAGGAATAATAGGGACATGCCAATAAGTCACAAGAAGCCAACGTGAAAGCGTTTTCACTGAAGAAATCTGGGACAATTTGAGCATCAACATAAACAGTGATAGTAATGAGTTATAATTCATTCAATAAAATAAGAATCCATGACTGATTACTGACATAAATAAATGAATGAATAAACTGACAGTGAAATGAGGAACAGGACATTTGTGTAGTGTCAAATACTCACCCCGCGAAATACTTGTTACTAATAATGGAGAAGAGAGTAACTTTACGCTGGAGGAACATGGTGGATGCCCTGTAATCAAGTGATCCAGGATGAGGTCCTCAGTCGGTACCAAGATAAAGGGAAATCATGTGCTGTTGGTTATGACACAATCAGACCATCACGTGTCCAAAGAGGCATAACCTGAATCTCATCATGAGGAAACAGACTAACCCAAATCGATGCACACTCTACAAAACAATAGTCCTCTAACGAGGTGGGGCAAATGGTTTGTACTCAAATACTAACCTAGAGGTTGGTGGTTCGAACCCATCCAGTGACACCACAGAAGAAGGGCCTGGCAGTCTGCTTCCATTACGATTACAGCCAAGAAAACCCTATGCAGCATTTCTATTCCATAATACATGGGGTCACCATGCATCAGAATCGGCTTAACAACAATGAGTTGTTGTTTTGTTTTTTTAATCTTCAATATTATGAAAGTCAAGGAAATAATGTAAATTTAGTTAAAAACACCTATTTTGTGTCAGTGGAGAATTGCCTGTTATCTCCTGAATGTTTTTGTTTTCCCTTCTTCCTTCAGCACGGCCTACTCTCTCTCTAGTCATTTATTCTCTCCTTTTTCCACATCGCTCCTTTTCCCCAGAATATAAAAGGTCAGTGTTACCTGGAAGCAAGGTCACCAAAATGGTTCTTGATCTTCCAAAGCATCTCGATTTCCTCTTTCCACATCCTGCATTTTAAATCTATTTTAATGACACTGAAGTTAGTGTCATTTCAGGAGGGTACTACTATGTTACCACCACTCGTCTGCCAGTTTGCGGTACTGTGGTGGCTGCATGTTGTTATGATGCTGGAAGACATACCACTGGTATTTCAAATACCAGCAGGGTCATCCGTGGTGGACACGTTTCAGCAGAGCTTCCACACTAAGACAGACTAGGAAGAGAGGCCTGGAAAATTAGACAAGGAAAACTATGGATCATAACAGAATATTGTCTGCCA
>NW_004443975.1:19755785-19765209 GCF_000243295.1 Trichechus manatus latirostris | reverse complement strand
AAGACAGACTCAGTCTATCACAAGGTTTGTGGATTGCACCCAGCACATCTATCCTTGGTACCGCATGGCTGCCTTCCTCATGTACAAGGGACTGTCCGCAATTCGACATCACAAAAAAGAGGAAATCAATTAGACAAAGAACTGCCAGAGAAATAAGTCGGTATTGTTCAGGTTGCTGAAAGTGAATGAAAACCATCACTATGCCATCTCTATGAATGTATGGAAGACTGTAGTAATCTGTCTTCTCTTTCACTGTTGCTTAGCTTTGTAACTAAAGCGGATGGTACTTTATGGTTAATTGTGTGGTTTCTTTTTGTAAGAAGTAAAAAGAAAAAAAAAAAGAAAGAAAATGAACAAAATCAATTATAGATCTTGGGGAATTCCATATATCTGAGGCACAACTTTACTGTTTTAATTAAATGGGAACGTAAGCCCATTGTTTCAAAGACATTAAAAAGATCATTCAAACCCTGACACTGGCCCTCCCCACACCCCAGCCCTGTCTTTTTAAACTGGAAGTTCTACAACAACTAGTTGACCACTGTCTAGAAAATCAGATTCTCATAACGGCCAAATGTAAGTAACTACCAGCATTCTAATTACTCCTCTAAAAATCCAACTAATTACATGTCTGCCACTTTGTACACTTCTGGACAAGGCTTGATTAGTTACCTAGTTTAATGGAATTTGATAGAGTTGGCAGATAATAAATTGAAAGGAAACTATAAATAAGTTTGTATTAGTTCCAAGCAAATCATTTTAGGATTTATTCCACACGCACTGACTGAATTTTAGCAGTACCAATCCTAAAGTTGAAGTACGAGGAAAAATTCTTATAATTGGTATAAGGAAGCATTTGATGGTAGCATTCCTTGTGACCTCAGAGTTATGAGACTTTGGGGACAAATCCCTGCTTCATCAATTCCCAGATGCGTGACCTTCATTCCTTGCTTGTTCGTAAAACGGGGATAGTAACAGTGCACACCTCCAGGCACACGATGACTAAATGAGACGATGTGTATCTGGCACAAAAATGTTAGCTGTTATCGATATCTATATTTGCATTCCAGATATACTCTACCACCCTTTAGACTTTGCTTTAGTTTTTCAAATTTCCTCATTTTAAGAAACTAATGCATTTTGGAGACAAGAATATTATTTATACCCCCATGAATACTATTTCGAGTTGGAATGTTTTGAGGATAGCAAAATGTCCATGCATGTTTACTTGCTCAATGGCCAGGAGTTCAGTCTTGAGGGAGGACTTTTGGCAAAATGTCTTCCATCACTCCTACTTTTCAAAGAGGCCCTCTACTTCTAACTCTCTTAGCAGTCTGAAAGCAGCTAATGTGGTTGTATAGCTCGGTTCACGATAAAGTGAAGTTGAGAAATGATTAGTGTCAGTCTGAATCACAGCTCTGCCACGTTTCGCTGTGCAATCTCTGAACAAGTTTCTTAACGCCTTTGAGTATCATTTCCCCCTCTCCTGCAGGGTTAAAGATTCTAAAAACAACATCCCGAAGATGCCTAGCAGAGTGCGCAGCATGTAGCAGACACTCAGTAAACAGTAATTCTCGAGAGGCATTCATTTTCCTCCTTCCCAGGAAGGAGGAGCAGGTGGAAGAAACAATTGCAATGCAAAGAAATTAGTTTTTATTGGTGGAATTTGGCGTCAGTAGTACCTTGGTAGGAGTCCTGGGCACAGTGGTAAGAGCTCGGCTGCTAACCAAAAGGCCGGCAGTTCGAATCCACCGGCCGTTCCTTGGAAACCCTACGGAGTAGTTCTACTCTGTCCTGTAGGGTCGCTATGAGTCAGCATTGACTGAAAGACAATGGGTTTGGCTGGTTGGTTGGTTTGTTTTTGGTAGCTTGGTAACATATACTTTGGACATGTTATCAGGATGGACCAGTCCCTGGAGAAGGAAAGGGTAAAGGAGAGGGTCAGCGAAAAAGAGGAAGACCCTCAACGAGATGGACTGACACAGTGGCTGCCACAATGGGCTCAAACACAGCAATGATCGTGAGGGTGACACAGGACTGGGCGGTGTTTTGTTCTGTTGTACATGGGGTCACTCTGAGTCAGAACCAACTCAACAGCACCTAATAACAACAACAGTACCTTGGTAGAATAACATTTTGAGGCCTGGCGCGTTTTCAGCATCTGTCATTATCACAATAGGCAATCACTTATTCCACGTTGCTGAGAGAAGACTCTGGCTGGAGGTAATGTTTCCACAAACTCCTCCAGGGAAAGAAAGACCTGTCTTGCAAGCACTAGCGTAAGAACGGCAAATCTATCTCCCCTCATTCCAAGAAAGAAAAGGGGTGCGTTGTTTTCTAGGCAAATGTTTGAAATACATGCTGTTGGGAAATTAAGTAATTAAAACAAAACATTATGTAATACGTTAAAACATTTTTCATGATAGAAAACATACCTTTTGTCCCCAGGTTGATATTATAATATGGGGGTGCTTACTTGACACCTACGAATTCTCTAGCCCTCACTGCACTGAGCTCTCATTACTTTAAAAACTCAGGTGGGCTTAAAAAAGACAGGACCGTGATACTTATAGAAACAAAAAAACTTCAATTTGGCACCACTGTATAGTCCAACATAATCAATCATAATTGGATTATATTTATCTTTCTACTTCATAAAACATATTTTCAATATTCATTGCAAAGCAGGGACAATAAGAACCGTTTTGAATTATTTCACATAATTACATTTCACATTATTTAAAAAATAAACTTCTAGTCTAAACGTCAAATGTAAAACACATAAAATGTCAATTTCTCGGAAAGAATGTGGCACGTATTTCATTTCTATTATGCTTTTAACACCTTTCCTCTATTTCCGGAGACAAATACATTTTGAGAGAGCCTAATTAGCTGACTATTCAAGTACAACTGGGTGAAAAAGCTGAGGGTGTTCCTGGCTGTTTTTACTCAACTTTTGATTCCTCAGAATGATGACTTCATCCTTAAACTATCTCGAAGCCTTTGAGATCAACTGCCAACTACATTCTCTACAATGCCAGATGATGACAATAATTACACAAAGCATCAATAGCATTTCTTCTCCACAAAATTTTGGTAGAAAAATAGTAGGACACTTAAAAAAAAAAAAGATCTGCAATAAGTTGGAGGCTTTTAGTAGTGTAGAGAAGAAGACAAGGGCTTATTGCCATATTTCATTTGCATTATTTTGATGCATGCTGCCCCAAAGCCAATTCAAAGAGTAACGCGGGCTTACCTGCAGCTCCATTTTCTCTAGAGAAGAACGTGTGTTCTTACATTGCTTCCAACCTGTACAAGCCCCATCCCTGGGGTCAACTGGCTCCCTGAGAAAGTCGGATGAGGAGCAACATGAAACCTGATTACTGCTCTAGTTTTCCCTAAATGCTCCGGGTAGCCGCCACTTTCGCCTGTGTACACTGCATTCCCTTACTGCCCAAAGTAATAACGACTTCTGTCACTGCAAGAGCTTTTCATCTTCAGAGCCCCTTTCTCCTCTCCTGATAAGACTGCCAAGTCCACTCTCTGTCAATGAGCTCAGGTGAACCCTTCATTTTCAGTGTTTGAAAACAAAAAGGGCCATTGCCCAGCTTCAGAGACGGAGGGCCTGGTGCTCTGTCTTCAAAGTCAGAGTAGCAGGTCTGAAAGGGATTGAAACTGACCTGGGCAGCCTCCCTTGGAAGAGGAAGTGAAAGCCAAGCCATTTTACTAGCTCCAGTAGCCTCGTTTGTATTTTACAATGCCTGAAGACTCCGGGGTGGGAGGCGGAGACCGAGTACAGACCAGCTATCTCTAAACCAATTTCTGTTTGTGAACATTGAACATTTGCATTCACTTTGGCCAACACACCAGCCCATATCAATGGCACAAGTGTCTGTGAGCTGAGGTTTCACATGTGGGACAGATGGCTAAACCATCACAATGCAGTCAGTTCCCAAATACGTCAATTGCAGTTTAGGCTGCCTCATCCAAACGGTAACTAAATTTAATTTTTTTTGCAATCAGTGGCATATGCTTGCATCTGCCTACAATATGACTAGGGCCAAATCTGATCCAGCCAGGGCAACCTGAGTACCAAGGTTATGCAATTCCTAGAGTTGACTTTATTGCAAAGACCGTAGGGGGACAAGTAAACTAATTAAGAATAGACATTGCTCTTTTGGCCTCCTTGGATATCTACGACGTTTGTGTTAAAGGGAAGAGCTGCTGACCGGCTAGAGAATCTCGCCTGTTGCATTTCTAAAATGTTTAAACTTGCCCCGTCTGATAACAATAACAGTGATAATAATAAGTGAAACACATAATTGGTTTTCTACTACACTGAAAAGGAAATGTTTTTATTTGTTGGCCTGATTAACTCCATCCAATTCAATTTATTCGCATGTGTATGAAGTGCTTGTTACATTCCAGGCACAGTGCTAGGCATGGGGCAGGACCTGAGCATTCCTTCCAGGGTTCACGGTCTTGGGGGAGGCAGGCACTCGGATAAATCGTGACAGCCACGTGATGCTTGCTTTATAGTAAAACCACAGGCCAGGTCCTCATCTCTTTCTGGGGAAGTCAAGGAGGGCACCTGGGCATGATTGACTTGAGATGTGAAGGATGCAGATGAGGAGGATGGAAGGGTGTTTTAGTCAGAGAGAAGAGCTGGGGCAGGAAAGCAAGAAAAAACAAGAACAGTGCTGCCCAATACATGGCTATCTAAATTTGAATGTCAATTAACTAAAATAACCTAAATTTTAAATTCAGCTTCTCAGGTGCTCCACAGCCCCCTGTGGCTAGTGGCTCCCATACTGGACAGTGCAGATACAGAGCATTTCCATCATTGTAGAAAGTTCTATAGAACAGTGGAGATTTGGAAATGCTGAATATTGAGGAGTGATAGGCTATGAAGTTTAAAAGGTAGGAAGAGGTCCAGTCCCCTGAGATCCTGAGAAACCACTCAAGGAAATGGAGGTTTTAGCTCACAGCACTTGGAGAGCAAGTGAAGAATTCAAGTTGTGGAATAATTAGTGCAGATAAATAGGGAGAGAGAACATAGGTGACTTGGTCTGATTTGTGTTTTAGAAAGAACTTCTTTCAAGCTATAGCGTGGAGGCTGGCACACACGTGCATGCACACACACACACACACACAAATTCTCCACACGTTTATACCAGCCATATACGGCTTTTCTTTTTTTAGTTCTGTGAACAATATTAATAATGATAGTTAACACTTATTGAATGCTTACTGTGGACCAGGCTTTGTCTCACGTATTCCGTATGGTTTAACTCATTAAAAAAAACCTAGAGAAACACGTTGACTTCTAAAGGCCAATATTCCCATTTGATCCTTCATTTCTATTGTTTTGTAGGATTAGAAATAAAAAATTGAGAATAGAAATAGCTATAGGAAAACATTTGGACAGGTTGAATCAATGAGTACTTCATCCTGCCAACCAAACTTAGGCTGTAAGCAGGTTATCTTCTCCCTTCTCCTGGGAACTTGGGGGCTGAGTGATTGTGTTTCCTGTGTGTGTCTGCAAACAGATGATATGGCATTCACGGACGTGCCAATAAAAATCTCTTGAGTTGCATTAACATGGACTTCTACATGGAGGATTCAACCGAAAATCCTGAAGACAAACCCAGTGAGAAACTTCAAGAAGGACAGGCAACGATTAGAGGCAACCATGAGCGGTGAATGCTCCAGCGCCTTGAACTGTGCATAAATGGTGAATTGAGGTAGCTGGGTGTCTGGCCAAATCTCAGCTCCCTTCATTTCCTTGGATAGGGTATTCTACTCATCAAGATCCTAATCACTTAGAATCATGCTGTGTTCCAGAGAAAGTTAGTGAAATACGCTTTCTCCGGTAATGGCCACCATTTGATCCTGGGTCAGATGGAAAAAGAGGCCTGCTATGATCTAGGACCTGGAGCTTACTGCCAACACTTTCCTGTAACTCAGTGAGTCAATCAGCCAAGAAGCAGTAATTGAATGCCTACTGTATACAGAGGAAGTTTCTTGGCATATAAAAGAATTCATGATTCTGATGCACAAAACTTTTAAAATCTAGTCAAAAGAGACACACATACATACAGGAAATAATTTCACAACAATTTAAAAGCAACAAATAGTGAATATTTAAAACAATATAAACTGAATACTTGAGTGGTGGGGAACTTGGGGATTTAGGATAAAGTGATGTCTATAGTGATATGGGGTTAAGGAAAGAAGAATACCCGGAGGGGTTGGCTGTAAATTGGGTCATGAAAGAAGCATAGGGGGAACTCAAAATCATGTAGGTTTGAATATTTATAATAGGTTCCAGTTAAAACCCCAAAACCAGTCCCACTGCCATCGAGTCAATTCTGACTCACAGCGACTTGATAGGACAGAGTGGAACTGCCCCATAGAGTTTCCAAGGCTGCTATCTTTATGGAAGCAGAACACCACATCTTTCTCCTGTGGGGTAGCTAGTGGGTTTGAACCCCCGTCCTTTTTTGATTAGCAGCTGAGCGCTTAACCACTGTGCCACCAGGGCCCCTAATAAAACCACAAGGGTCTTAAAAGTCTGAAAAGAGAAATAAGAGATAAAGTATTTGAAAGCCAGTACTGGTTCATACGTCACTGTTAAAGGGAGAGAGTAAAACCCATGAGCAATTACACGTGCTACCATTTCACAACAAAGAGAACTTTACATGGCGCATTTGTCTTATTATTTCCTAAAACTTTGCTATTTACAATTTCTAATATAATTAATTGGGTGTTTATAACGCTTAATGCTGAAAACTTTCCAATCTTACTAATTTTTAAAATGAATTATTCCACTTAACAAGGAGAAAAAAAAAATCCTTTCGATTTTTACCAAGTGCTACAGTTCTCCAAGTATTCCATATTTTCAGCTATTATCCCTTTCTTACAAAGAGCCCACTTAATAATGTTCACTCTAACAACCTCATTTATTTTCCAGAAAATTAACTCAGTTTCAACCCTGATTAATGATTTCATCTAAATGAATCAAATTAAAAATTGAAAATTATATTTCAAAAGCCAAAGGGAAAAAAAATTGACCATTTCCAGTTAACAAATGATCCTTTCAAATATTAAAGGATGACCATGAAGAGTGGGTGATAGTAATGAAATCTGGCTCAGGCCTGCTGCTTATCTGGAGTTCATGAAGGAGGAGAATTAAAGAAAGAACAAAAAGGCAGAAAGACGAGAAAAAGGTACTCTATGCATTTTTTAACACTGAGATCCCTTGGGCACCAAAGTGACTTCCACTTACGTTTTGCCCGTAATCAGTGTACCAAAATAATACGAGCTTCTCCCTGTTAATTAAAACTGGTCGGGCTGGAAAGGCCTCTCAGCATAAGGAGGTTAGGAAACCATATGTACACGAACGGCCTCTGTTAACAAAAGCTAAACATGAAAGGCTGCTTCGTGCTAAGACATCTCTTCTGTGAGCTGAAGCAGTCCACCAGGAAAACCAGCAACTAATTACAGAGAACTGTCCGATATGTTTTTATTTTTTTAAATTCCACTTTTGGGGAATATAGGATGACTGTATTTAGCCCAAGTCCTGTGAAAGAACTTAGATTTAAGGACCATGGAGCTTTCAGCTAGATTGCCTTATTTCACTGATTTCTGAAGATTACGTTCAAGAGTAGCCAAGGCAGAAGGCCTGGCCTTGAGGCGAGTCTGTGAAATCCTAACTGTAGCATTCTGGTTGTACACAGGAAGTCTCCTGGGTTCTGCACAGATGTATTCACCCCGACCCATCCCTTCTGAGCATGGGTTGTTAAAGATAGAATAGTATCTCAAATGATGAGGCAGACAAAGCTGCTTCTCCATTCCGCCCAAATTCTCTATGGGATTTGGCTCCCGTACGTTGTTAAGGGCCTTGCGAGGCCCTGGAAAGTGTGTCAGCGGAGGCTGCAGCTGCGTGTGTGGGAGACAGCCAGGCTCAGGCTGCCTTATCCACTCCACAGCCACCCACGGGCTGCCCACAGGCCCCCAAGACAGGCCCTCTGCCAGAGATTCTGCTCACACAATGCCCCGCTGGGTGGAAGAGCCACAAGGTGTGCAAAACGTGGCCGGCAGCCAGCGGGCACCCGTGGGCCTCCGTGGGGCTTCCTCTGCAGCCTTCCAGAGCCACAGCTGAACCGCGGGGAGGGGACATCAGAGTCAAAACAGAAGCAGAGACATGAGTCACGAGAAAGTAGAGCTTCCCAGAGAAGTATGGACTAAAGCTGAAAAGTAATGTTGAGTGTTACAGAGGGACAAGTGGGTATATTATTTAAACATTCAGTGAATAGTATTAATTATTGTTGAAGCTCTAACAGAGAAACGTGACTTCAGAGTGAATAAACAAGGGTGTGCTTTTATTCCGGGAGGAACGTGGTGGGGGTGGGATTGATATGTTCAGTATTGGCTGGTATTCCGCGGCTGCTTTGTGTTCTGTGACTTGTCCCCATGTCCCTTGTAATAGCTGTCGGGCCCACGCCCCTGCTGCCCACAGGTGGGAAAATCAGCTCATTAATCGCCACAACAGGAGGCAGGTATTATCACCTACAATTTACAAGGGGAAATAAAGACACAGTGAGAAGCGGCTTGCATCAAAGCAACAAAAAAGGATCATGGCTTTGTGCATGTGTCTGTTGTGCGTGTGTGTGTGTGTGTCTGTGTGTGCATGTGTCTGTGTGTGTGTGCGTGTCTGTGTGTGTGTGTGCGCGTGTGTGTGCATGTGTCTGTGTGTCTGTGTGTGCGTGAGTCTGTGTGTGGGTGTGTCTGTGTGTGTGTGTGTCTGTGTGTGCATGTGTCTGTGTGTCTGTGTGTGCGTGAGTCTGTGTGTGGGTGTGTCTGTGTGTGTGTGTCTGTGTGTGCGTGTGTCTGTGTGTGTGCGTCTGTGTGTGTGTGCGTGTGTCTGTGTGTGCGTGTCTGTGTGTGTCTGTGTGTGCATGTCTGTGTGTGCGTCTGTGTGTGCGTGTCTGTGTGTGCGTGTGTGTGCATGTCTGTGTGTGCGTGTCTGTGTGTGTGCGTGTCTGTGTGTGCGTGTCTGTGTGTGCGTCTGTGTCTGTGTGTGTCTGTGTGTGCGCGTGTCTGTGTGTCTGTGCATGTCTGTGTGTGCATGTCTGTGTGTGCATGTGTCTGTGTGTGCGTGTGTCTGTGTGTGTGTGCATGTCCGTGCGTGTCTGTGTGTGTGTCTGTGTGCACGTGTGTGTGCGTGTCTGTGTGTGCGTGTGTCTGTGTGTGTGTGCGTGTGTCTGTGCGTGTCTGTGTGTGTCTGTGTGTGCGTGTCCGTGTGTGTGTGTCTGTGCGTGTCTGTGTGTGTGTGTGCGTGTCTGTGTGTGCGTCTGTGTGCGCGTCTGTGTGTGCATGTGTCTGTGTGCGTGTCTGTGTGTGTGTCTGTGTGTGTGTGTGT
>NW_004443975.1:19711795-19755685 GCF_000243295.1 Trichechus manatus latirostris | reverse complement strand
GTGTGTCTGTGTGTGTGTGTCTGTGTGTGCGTGTGTCTGTGTGCGCGTCTGTGTGCGCGTGTCTGTGTGCGTGTGTCTGTGTGTGCGTGTGTCTGTGTGTGTCTGTGTGTGCGTGTCTGTGTGTGTGTGTGTGTGTGCATGTGTCTGTGTGCGTGTGTCTGTGTGTGCGTGTATCTGTGTGTGCGTGTGTCTGTGCGTGTCTGTGTGTGTGTCTGTGTGTGCGTGTCTGTGTGTGTGTCTGTGTGTGCGTGTCCGTGTGTGTGTGTCTGTGCGTGTGTGTGTGTGCGTGTCTGTGTGTGTGTCTGTGTGTGCGTGTCTGTGTGTGTGCGTGTGTCTGTGTGTGCATGTGTCTGTGTGTGTAGCTTCTTAACTATTAGTAGTTGTCTGCCAGTCTTTCCATAACACACTTCATAAAATTATAGACTTTTTAAGTACTCTCAACATCTTTAGAAACAAAAGTCCGCTCAAAGTCCTTAAGACAGAAATGGGCCTTTGGGAGTATTATTAAAATGTGTTCATTTAACAGATGGAAAAAATGTAAGTCCAAAGTGAATGGATGACTTATCCAAGGCCACATAAGCATAGGATGAAAATTTATAAAAATGTCTTACTAGATTCTAGTCTTCCCGTGCGCTGCTTAAATTCCTTGTGCTTTCGAATATAGCATTTATTTTAACACACAGTCAAGGCTGTTATTCACATTGGCAAAGAAAGCACTGGCCTAAATAAAGCCTTCAACATTTGCAAGGACTTTGTGATGGTTAGTGGGGAGAATGAGGAGGACCAGCTATGCATACACTTGATTCCTCTTCCCTTCAAGGAGGCTGAACGCTATGGGCATTAGCTTATCGTGAGCCTGACAAGACTTTGTGACTATTTTAGATACACACTCTCTTTTGATAGGAACCATAATGCAAATAATAACATTTTGGTTATGAAAGCAAGTATTCCTCAATACTATATCATCTGTGTCTTCTGCACTTTTCAGAGAACCAGAGCCAACGATAACAGGTGCTGATAACATTTTTCCATGAACCATTGTGCTGGTATAATCCCTGCCCTGCTCTGCACCATTTGGGCCATTTTAATGCCAGGCTTCCCCTATCATCCATTCCAGGTTAAACGTTCCCAAGTGGATGCCGATTTAGTGCCCTGGAGAGAAGGTCTGCAGGGATGATTCTAAAACTGTGTAAGAAGTTCTCTGACATACGGTATTCTCTAACCAGATTTTTCAAAATGTTGATGCAGTCAATTACCTAACCAAGCAACAGCTCCACAGCTTAACAGAACACTGAAATGATTTCACTTCTGTTCACGGTTCAGAAAATAAATGTAAACTCAATGCAAAAGAATTTAGCCTTTAAATTAATACCTGATCAATAATAACCCAACATTGTTTCTATTGCCTACAAGAAGAAAATTAAGGCAAAAAATGTTTTCAACTGTGTCACAACTTAGTGTTAAACTACATCTACACAGCACCAAACAAAATAATAGGCAGAGATAATCTGTTTAATTTTATTCCTATAGATAGCAAAATCTGATAAGAAAGAACTCAGAGCATTGTTTTTTACCTGAATTACTAAATTCACCTGGTATCTGCACTGATCAAAATAACTATGTTAATTTTCTTGCCTTTATATGTGATATTGCTTAAAATCCCAGTGTAATTATTAAATATGCTGAATGACATTTTTTAAGGAAATTAATCCATATACTTAAAATAATAAATATCTCTTAACTTTCACTAATATTTCCTCTTTCATTTCTAATGCTATACTCTTTTTCTTACTTTTAATTTGAAGCTCTAAACTCACCTTCTATAGACAACTTTTCACAATTTATTCATCCTTTGTTCAAAAGGCTGGCATAATCCATGAATCAACCCTAATTGTCACTGAAGCTATTGTTGTTGTTGGGTACCATCGAGTTGATTCTGACTGATAGAAACCCTACAGGTGAGGGCAGAACGGCCCCATATGGTTTCCCAGGCCGTAATCTTTACAGAAGCAGACTGCCACGTCTTTCTCCTGTGGAGTGCCTGGTGAGTTTGAACTTCCCACCTTTCGGTTAGCAGCCGAGCTCTTAACCATTGTGCCATCAGGGCTCCTTTTCATTGAAGTGGTTTGCTAATATTTGCTACAACTTTATTTGCCTGTCTACCTCATCTGTTCCAACTATTAGCTGGATGAGTACTGATTTCCATTTATCCCTCATCATAAAAACAGAGACTACTGAATGTTACAAACTCTGGGAATACTCCACAAAATTCACTGCAAATCAGTTTAAGTGATAACAAACAAAACAAACAACAAAACTCAGTTGTTCCTTGACCTCGCTAGTTTTCAAACTATTCCATAAAACTCTGAGATTCTCAGGGAACTAGAGAAACAGAAAGATTGATCCATTTATGCCGTAACATCCTAGTCACACTTTCTAGGCCCAAGCAAGGAAATGAAGATGTGAGAATAAAAGAAATAAAATTAGAAAATTATCGTTCCAGCTGTGTCAGGGTCCAGACAGGAAAACAGAAACCACATGAGCTAGGCATTTTGACAGGGTGAACTGAGTACAAAAAGCCAATTAAAGGGGTGGTGGAGAACTGGAAGAGGGAAAATGGAACCGAGGTAATACCTGCAGGAAGCGGCTACTGCTTCCGGTACTGGGCAAACAAAAGGAAAAGTTTAGTTCTTTCAGAACCGGGAGCTCAGGGGAGAGACTCTGTGGGGCTGAGACAGACCTCAGAGGAGCCACAGCTGGCAGCCAGCGCTGAGTCTTCTGAGGGTGCACAGTGGGGCTGGATTTGAGAGCTGCAAGAGAAGCTAAAAGCTGTACCAGCTGCCAACGTCATGGCAGAGAACCTTTGATGAGGTGACATTGTCAGGAACAACAAGTCAACAGGAAGCAAAAATAAAGGTCAAATCCCTTCTTCCTTTGGCCTTGAGTCCCAGCTCCCACATCGTAAAGAAAGCAGGGTTTAGAGCTGAGAGACAATAGTTAAATAAAGGGCACTGAAATGGTTTGCACTATGTCCCCCAAAAAATGTGTGTATCAATTTGGCTAGGCCACGATTCCTGGTACTGTGTGATTTTCCTGTATGTTGTAAACCTGCCTCTATGATGTTAATGAGGGAGGATGGGTGGCAGTTGTGTTAGGAAGGCAGGACCTGATCTACAAGACTGGATTGTGTCCTGAGGCAATCTCTTGAGATATAAAAGACAGAAGTGAGCAGTGAGACGGGGGACCTCAAACCATCAAGAAAGCAGTGCCGGGAGCAGAGCGCGTCCTTTGGACTGGGGTCCCTGTGCAGAGAAGCTCCTACTCCAGGGGAGCACTGAAGAGAAGAAGGCCGACAGAGAGAAAAAGCCTTCCCCTGGAGCTGACACCCTGAATTTGGACTTTTAGCCTACATTAACTGTGAGGAAATAAACTTCTCTTCGTTAAAACCATCCACTTGTGGTATTTCTGTTGTAAGCAGCACTAGATGACTAAGCCAGGCACCTAGGCTTAAGATGTTTACCTGTGTTTTATTGACTATGCAAAGGCATTTGACTGTGTGGATCATAACAAATTATGGATAACATTGCAAAAAACAGGAATTCCAGAACACTTAATTGTGCTTATGAGGAACCTGTACATTGATCAAGAGGCAGTTGTTTGGACAGAACAAGGGGATACTGCTGTGGTTTAAAATCAGGAAAGGTGTGTATCAGGGTTGCATACTTTCACCATACTTATTCAATCTGTATGCTGAGCAAATAATCCGAGAAGCTGGACTATATGAAGAAGAACTGGAGCATCAGGATTGGAGGAAGACCCATTAACAACCTGAAACATGCAGACGACACGACCTTGCTTGCTGAAAGTGAAGAGGACTTGAAGCACTTACTGATGAAGATCAAAGACCACAGCCTTCGTATGGATTACACCTCAACATAAAGAAAATAAAAATCCTCACAACTGGACCAATAAGCAACATCATGATATATGGAGAAAAGACTGAAGTTGTCAAGGATTTCATTTTACTTGGATCCACAATCAACACTCATGGAAGCAGCAGTCAAGAAATCAAACGAACATGTGGTGGGGTTGTTAATCAATGCCATAAAACAATACGTGTACTAACAAGTTAATGAGAAACTATTTGTTCTGTAAACCTTCACCTAAAGTACAATAAAATAAATAAATTCATTAATTAATTGAAAAAATAAAAAGGAAATCAAATGATGTATTGCATTGGGCAAATCTGCTACAAAAAACCTTTTTAAAGTGTTAGAAAGCAAAGACGTCACTTTGAGGACTAAGGTGCACCTGACCCAAGCCATGGCATTTTCAATCGCTTCATATGCATTCGAAAGCTGGACAATGAATAAGGAAGACCAGAAAAGAATTGATACCTTTGAATTACGGTGTTGGCGAAGAATATTGAATATACTATTGACTGCCAGAAGAACATACAAGGCTGTCTTGGAAGAAGTACAGTTAGAATGTTCCTTAGAAGTGAGGATGGCGAGACTTCTTGTCACATACTTTGGACATGTTATCAGCAGGGACCAGTCCCTGGAGGAGGACATCATGTTTGGTAAAGTAGAGGGTCAGCGAAAGACAGGAAGATCCTCAAAGAGATGGAACGACACAGTGGCTGCAATGATGGGCTCAAACATAGCGAAGATTGTGAGGATGGCACAGGACCAGACAGTGTTCTGTTCTGTTGTACACAGGATCCTTATGAATCAGAATTGACTCAAAGGCAGCTAACAAGAGGACACTGATGGTTTAGCGGTAGAATTCTCTCCTTCCATGAGGGAGACCTGAGTTTGATTCCTGGCCAATGCACCTCAAGCGCAGCCACCACCCATTTGTCAGTGGAGCTTGGGTGTAGCTAGGATGTTGAATAGGTTTCAGTGCAACTGCCAGACTAAGACAGACTAGGAAGAAAGGACTGGAAATCTACTTCCAAGAATCAGGCCATGAAAATCCTATGGATCACAGTGGTACAATCCCATTGTGCACGGGGTCACCATGAGTCAGGGGTTGACTTGACAGCAGCTAACAACAACAGACTTAAGGGGACTTTGGTGACGAGATCATTAGCCTCATCTTCAAGGAACAGTAATCCCTTCTATAAAAGTGCAGCCTGTGGTCTGAAAAAGAGATTGGGTCACTTTCCTGAGCCAAAAATCTGATGTTAATACCTAGTCACCCCCTCATCCTCATCATGTTTACACATTCTTTTCCATGCCTGTATCACCTAAAATATTTATCATTGCTCCCTAATCCAAACACTTATTCTTGACCTTTAAGCTCAGAAAGACAAACGATATCCTCATCTGTCACCAAATACACACTAGTTCTTTTCTATAAAGTGAGTACATCGTTGGAATCTATCGAAACGCCGGCCTTATGGCCTTAGGGCTCCTTTGGTTCGTTGCGAGGAGGACAGGTAACAGGCGGTGGTGATCACTGCACGTGATGGAGGTATGTCTGTGAGCACACCATGCGGCTGTGCTTATAAAGAGACGCACAGCACAAAACTAGGCCCAAAAAACGTAACCTCGGAGTAGAGTTTACACCTGAACTTGGGAGATGTTTGGTTTTCTTTTTCTATTTCTTTTCGTTTTGCTTTGCTTTTGCATTAATGTTGTTGGTCTGGTCTTTAATGTTATCTGAAAACAGAACTCTGGCATGTGAACCAATTTACTAAACAAATAGCAGCTGTAGTAAAACATCTGTTTGGAAAGAGGAAATATAAACTCATAAAATCAGATGAAGGCATTGTGATCTGACGTTCACCAATATGAGAACACTAGACATATGGAGCGGTTTGCAAAAGATTATCAATCATTCTATTAGAAAATAAAGTGTGAAACAGATAACATTATGATCTTCATACAATACATTTGCCAGTCTTGCAAGAAGATTTTAGAAAATGGTATATGGATATTTCTTGGGAATGAGAATAGCCATTAACATCTCCCTTGCAAAAAGAATTTTTTTTTTAATATCAAATAACAATTATATCTAAAATAACTAGATATGTCTCTTTACACTGTCGCCAATGATAGAATGATTGGTGTAATAAAATTATACAAGAATAAATAAAGTCATAATAGGAGTTGGAAAGAAAATTGTACGTGGAGCTTGGGAAAGACATTTGTTACATTATGTATAGACCTGCCCTCTAGTTCATTAGGGCCAAAGTGATTCACTTTCTGAGGATCAATCATAAGAGAAAATCTGTAACAATTTCAATGAAAATATGAAACAGAAAAGTAAGCGAAAGACTGGGTTTCATCCTTATGTGCCCTGCCTAGAAGAAAAGCAAAACATCAGTAAAGAGAGCTTAATTTAAAAAAAGAAAGAGAAAAAAGAAAGAAAAAGAAACCATTCTGAAGAAGCCCTTGCTAGTTTTGTAACCGCAAGAAAGCTGATTTCCTGTTTGTTGGTAATACCTCGCTGCTCCTGCTCTCCTCCCTTCTCTCTGATTCACAGAGTTTAAGTTAAAACCAAAGAAAGATAGAACACGTCCCCAAATAAGATCACAGCACGAGTACAAAGCAAATCAGAGAGCAGGAATGAATAAAGGGCAAAACAGAAACAGCAAAGGTAGCTAGGCTCCTTTTTGTTTTTTTCTACCATACTTGAAAGCGAAATACCTAGCTGTTATCTTGGTGCCTGCAGAGCCTCCCATTGTAGATTCAATAATACAAGAGGCTTCTTATCAGCAGCTGGGGTGACTGATTGGAGTTGTGATATGTTTAGACAATGCACTGTATTTAACTGAATTTACAGACCCCCCAACTCCGACGTGGTAGTAAACGCCAGAGACTAATAGGAAATTAAACATGTACAATGGAATAACCCCATTTGCTCTCGCACTGGGTAATGTGTTCAGTTAACTTACTCAGAGTCACACTGTATCTTTTTCTCTGTGGATTCTCTGGGATATGTTTCAAATTGGCCAGAGATTAAATCTTCTTTTCAATTTTTTGTTACCGTTTTATTGCCGCTTTCCCCTATTATTGGCCACTTTTTCTCTTGCAGAGATAACCTAAACAAGATGACCCGCAGTCCCCCCACAACCCAATTATCAGATAGTCAGCAAGGAACGAAAGGGTACCGAACACTCCGTAATATTAATATAACATGAGAGGAACAAAAATCAGTCACTTATTTGAAAGCAATGCTGTGTTTAACTCATTTGAAATTTAAATGTGAATTTTAATGTACCTGGTATGTAAGACACACACACAGAAAAAGGGACTCTGTGGAAGTCACATGCACAGGTCGGTTTAAGAATTATTTTAAGTCCTCATTGCTTCGTCTATTTGCTAGCAAAAACAGCTGCAAGCAGACGTGTGTCTATAGGAATGCGCAGCACAGCGGTTGAGGGGGCGGGAAAAGATGCCACAGTGCTGTAGTACAGAGGAAGGGAATTTATCTTTGGAGAAATCCACAGATTGATCAGTAAGATCTTCCAGGGAATCTTTGAAAGAGGCTGTTCACAGAGAGCTCTCTTGTTCTGTAACAGCAACTGACTCTGTAATGACCCTGTTGTCCTTAGGAAATTGCAAAGCATTTCCACATTCATGAAAACGTGGTCCCTGGAAAGCAGAAAAGAAATCTCCAGTCCACTCTGATCACATTCAGACTCCAGAGAGGGTTAAAGATAGTTTCATCTGAACGCCGACCACAATCCCCATGTCTCATGCTCACCTTGAGAAAAGCGGATAGAGTTAAATGTCTAAAAAAGGGGCCACTAAGGCTGACATCTGGAGCACTCAGCTGGTTACTGAAAGTCTGGAGGTTCAAGTCTACCAAGAGGAGCCTTGGAAGAAAGGCGTGGTGATCTGCTTCTGAAAAATCAGCTATTATAAGCCCTATGGAGCACAGTTCTACTCTGATACACATGGGGTCGCTATCATGAGTTGGAGATGACTTGATGGCAATGGGCAAAAAGGCTGACATTAGTACAGGTTGGACCATGATTCCATCTGTTTCACTTGTTTACATTATTATGCAGATGAGCAGGAACACTTTTCCATCAGCCTAACTTACATAATAAAAGTAATGAAATCCAAAGCAAGCACAATGGTCAGGACAGGTG
The DNA here is from genome assembly GCF_000243295.1 of Trichechus manatus latirostris. Lineage (NCBI taxonomy): Eukaryota > Metazoa > Chordata > Mammalia > Sirenia > Trichechidae > Trichechus > Trichechus manatus. The sequence continues at coordinate 19,747,578 of NW_004443975.1, read as the reverse complement.
GACAGACTGGGCAGGTGTATGGCAAATGACATGCTGAAAATCCTAGATGTTACAACAGAAATCCTAAGTGTATATATTCATGCCTGCTTCTGAAACATCAGCCCCTGAAAAAATAGGACCCTACCACAGAACAAGGAGTCCCTGAGTGGTGCAAAGGGTTAATGTGCTCGCTGCTAACAGAAAGCTCGGAGGCTCGAGGCCACCCAGAGATGCCTTAGAAGAAAGGCCTGGCAATCTAATGCTGAAAATCAGCCACTGAAAACACTTTGGAGCACAGTTCTACTCTGACACACACGGGGTCGCCATGAGTCAGAGTTCACAGCAACGAGGTACCACAAAACAGCCTTAATCTGAGACATCAGAGGACCCAGGCCAGCGACTGTGGCCTCAGTATTACATCTTCTTCTCCTCCCTTCTCTATTTTCTCAACGACTATTTTTACTGACGACATGAACTACCTTATCAGAACTTTGCATCTAATAAGACATATCAGTACTTAAAATGGAGAAGAAACGTGTGGCTACGTAGATCAAATGACAAGCGTCTGAATGTCACGGTCATTTCCATTGATACTTTAATTGGCTCTTTTTAAAGCACCTTAGTGTCATGAAAATCACACAAAACCACCACACAGACAAAGTTTATATAATTAACCGTCCCCAAATTCCGCTCTGTGGAAAGGACAGCGTGGCGTGACAGCCAGGAGAACTTAGCCATTTGAAAATCAAGTTATAATCAAATAACCATTACTCAGTAAAATGGACTTTGTAGTAATGCTTTCCTTCTATAACCAAGCAGTCCAATAAATGTTACTTCTCTTGACGAGTTCTGACTGATATTTGCTGTATGAGACACGGACAAATCTTTGACCAATCTTTAATTAGTATCACTGATGAAATATTTATTCTTTTAATTTGAATTTAGAAACCCAATAAAGCCGTGTTTGCATCTTTTATCAACTTAAATATTATCCTCCTTTATTGTTTTTGTCATTACTGCAGATTCTGAAAGTGTTCCCTTGAAACAATCCACATTTCGGGCATGCACAGTTGCCCTCGTTGCTTTTAGGGCAAATATTTAATGTAGGCAGTTGGTTGGTAAATTCATTTCAGTCTTCTTTCTGAGGGGACCATGGCAGATTTCCTCTAAGTATCAAGAGCAAAGAGGAGGGTATTTTTAGATACCCTAGGACCTTCTTAGGGAATCATAGATTCACCAGATCATAACCTAGTCCTCCCTGAGCCCCTGGTGTCCATTTCCCAGAAACCACGTGGCTGCACAAAGTCGCAGGCCCTTTAGGATGGAATGTGTGGGGTATTCTAACGCCCAGACACTGAAGTCTGAAGCCACTGTTCTATTTTTGGCTCCACTATTGATGAGCTGCTGCCTTTAGCTTAACCTGTCTCCCCAACCAGAGGCACAGTTACACAGCTCCCAAGTCTAACGCTTCTCAGGGACCTGAGCTCATTTAAAACAGGCAGAAATCGCCGAGCATATTATTAAAATCTAATGAAGCAATCAGATTGCACCTTGTTATAGAAATAGTTTTTCCAGTTTCCTCTAGTCCACAAAACATCTCCAAAACTAGTATATTCAGAATAATCTAGAAAAAAGAGAAAATATCTTCTGAAAGGTACACAAATACACGACATGTATGTTTTCTATAAGGAGCTCTGGTGGTACAGTGGTTAAGCACTCAGCTGCTAACTGAAGGTCAGTAGTTTGAACTCACCTTCTGCTCCTTGGGAGAAGGATGTGGCAGGTTGCTTCCATAAAGCTGATAGCCTTGGAAACCCTATGGGGCAGCTCAACTCTGTCCACAGAGTCACTCTGAGTCAGAATCGACTTGATGCAATGGGGCATGTTTTCTGTATTACTCCGAGAAGCGTTGGGTACATGAACATCTTTTCTAATGACTAGTTTCAAAATGTGTATCACCTTGCCTCTTGCACTCTTACAACTGCCAATGAAACATACCTCTTCGTAACAAATTGATAAAAAAAATGGCTGTTTAGTAAAGTATAGAACATAAGATGTTGGTAAGATTTAACATAAAAGCTGTGCTTGTTTATCTGTTGCACGTATTTACAGCACCCTGGGCCTCTGCTACATGCACTGTCACAGTTACGTTTGCTCATGAAATTACTTGATTCACGTCACAACATTAGATTGTAAGTGTTTCTAGAGTGTAGCTCGTACTTGCTTAGTTTCTGATTTATACTTAAAGTCTGGCACAATGTCTGCCACATAACCATTCTCCCAACGAAGACAACGCAAGCCCTCCTCCGGCAAGCCAGCTGTACACGACTTTAACCAGTTGCCATCAAGTCAACTCTGACTCACGGTGCCCCCATGTGGGTCAGAGTAGAACTGGGCTCCGTAGGGTTTTCAGTGGCTGATTTTTTGGAAGTAGGTCGACAGGCCTCTCTTCTGAGGCATCTCTGGGTGGACTTGAACCTCCAATCCTTCACTTAGCAGACACACACGTTAACCGTTTGTACCATCCAAGCGATTTTTACTTATCTGTAGAGGGACTTCGATTGGGCTGCACCTTTATCTCCTCTGGAAAGTGCTCACCCTTGGAACCACAGGTTCTGCAACAGAGCCCTGCACTCCAGGTGAGCCAAGTCTCTGATAAGCCTACTGTTCTCCTTCTTCGCAGAAAAAACAAATGCAATAACTGACGTTACATCCTTTGACAACATTTTTTTATGAAAAAAATGCAAACTAGGGTCCCTATTTTAATCAGATTTAATAAAATGGAACACTCATTAATTAGTAGAATAATCTCAGCTTAAAAGCACTTTAGAAGTAACTAACAATTCTTTTTTTTTTTTTTTGTTAAAATAATCTGCCGTGAAAATGACAGGAGACATAAATATAAAGATAGCATTATGGTTGAGATATTAGTTAACATATATGCTATGTAGGCTCCCACTTCCTGTCAAAATCTTCATTAGGAGTTAATTCTGTCAAACAGAATCTTGGCCTACAATTCTATTAGGTGGTGCCTGTCAGCTTGTATTTTGCACATTTCAATATTATTTAAAAGTACTTTTCCATATTTAATACATGATGGCTTACTGTACCTTTCCACTGGCATTTATCTCTTCTCCGGAGTGATCAGTCTCCACGAAAGTGAAGTTCACTGTCACAGAAGGGCCTGGTGCTCATTTATTTCCCTATTCAGTATTTGGTACAGAGTGGAGTATACAGTAGCAAGTATGCATTCAAATTAGAGGTCATACAGTTAGAAATAGAAATATAAGTTATTAAAATAGACTTGTAATCTTTAAAAACATAAAGTGCCCTGAGAGTAAAGTCTAGATAATTGTACAAAATTCAATGTGTATATTTCCTTTTGCTCCAGGTTCCAAAATGATCCTAAAGATACTGCCATTTCCCAAACCAGAATTCCTACTGTTGGCAGGATTTAACATTAAGTGTAGAAAAATACAGGCTTACAATATCCCCATCAACTAACCTGACCCTTGCCTAATTTCCCCATCACCATAACAAGTTAAGCTGAAGCAGCCTACAGGGACTGAAGATATTTAAAGAATTTTTAAAGGAACATTTTTTCTCCTTTTACTTTAGCTTCAGAATAATACGATATTTTTCCTTTTTTTTTTTTTGTCGTTTCTTCTGAATCTTTTCACCAATGATCGGGAGAGACTCTGATCATGAATGCTGGACAGCGAGCAGCACTGTAGTGCAGGGGAAACAGAAAGTGCCTAACGCTGAATTTGACGCGACCACACACACACAGAGCTCCGCCACCTACTCGCTAGGTGACTCTGGACAGGTTACCCAAGCACTCTCTAAGCCCGAACTTCATCAATCCTACTAAAACAATGACATACATACGTGTGTGTGTATTTATACATACATATTTGTTAACGATTATTTAGTGCTTATCATGTGCAAAGCAATGCTCTAAGGGTTTCACATGTATTAGCTCATTTAGTCCTTACAACAACCTTTGGAGAAAAACAGTATTAACCCCATTTTACAGAAAAGAAAAATGAAGCACACAGAGGTTAAGTAATTGCCTAAGTTTATTCAACCAAAAATGTCGGAATCTAGATGTAGCTATTGCACTGTCTCTGTGATGTTCAAGTAAGATTATAACAAGGATGTAGGACAAAAAAAAAAGCATCTAAGACAGAGTCTGGGACACAGCAGGCACTCAGTGCGCATGCTAGGTTCTTTTCTCTCTCTCTCTTTATTTCCTTTTCACATCAGATCAACAGGGGCTCTTAGAGTATCCAGAAGAACTAACTCAATTGGTGTAACAGACCAAATAACCCACTGCCCTCGAGTCGATTCCAACTCACAGTGACCCTACAGGACAAAGCAGAATTGCCCATAGGGTTTCCAAGGCTGTAATCTTTATGGAAGCAGACTGCCACATCTTTCTCCCACAGGGCAGCTGGTGGTTTCGAACTGCTGACCTTTCCGTTAGCAGACAAGTGCTTACCCACTGGACCCCCAGGGCTCCCTCCAGGAGAAAGTTACTAACACAAAATCTTATAAAAGTTTATTTAGGTTATAAAAATGCTTAAAGTATCAATATAACAAAAACAACACACAAGGACAAAATTCAAGTAAGCCTCCAAAGAAAGCTTCCTGGAATTATTCACTTCAATGAGTTTATCATAAATATTGATGGGACGTGGACTTGGGTCACAAACATTGTGCTGGGTTTAGAAGCAATGCAGGGAGGGGAGTCAGACAAAAATAAAACTTATTGTCTTCCCTCAAGGGCCTAGAATCCACCGGGGGACTCTTTAATAACTCATTCTAAGATATTTTTGTTAGATGTATGTAACATAAAAAAATTCTGTAGGAATGTAGAGCAAGAAACAATTAATTCTGCTGGAGGGTTCAGGAAGTCTTCACAAAATAGAACTGATTTCTTCTGGGTGTGTTGTACTTGATGGGGGGAAGATGAGAGTGAGAAGGGCATTCCAGGTGGAGAGAGTGAACACGCAGAGATAGGGAGGCATGAAAACATGCTAGGAGCAGACAACGGTGAGGAGAGCAAGCAGGCTGAAACACAGGGCACGTGGAGAAGGCTGGGGAGATGAACTAGGTTCTCACTGTGAATGGTCACTTACACTGCTACTAGAGAATGTGGACTTTATCCTATGCAATGCAAGAGATGGATGGGGACAGAGGGCACTCTGGGAACACAGACAGACAGACAGACAGGCAGTGGAGGTGACTTCAATAACCCAGGTACGAAGGGAAGGTGTCTGTAATAAAGAAGTTGCAAAAGGGATGAGCAGAAACAGATGGATTCAAAAAGACACCCTAGGTAGAATCCACTAGGCTATGAAGGGAGTAGGAACAGCGTGGGTTCCAGGATGTGTTTCATGATTGTAGATGATATACTTGATGCTCTGAAGACTTGCTCTTGCTCAGAAAGAAAAAAGAGGGAAGGAAGTAGGTAAGAAGGAGAGAGGGAGGGAGGAAAGAAGGCAGGCAGGAAAAGGAAAGGAAGGACCTGCCTTTGAGGAAAAGTTATGGTTTCAAATCTAGAACAGGTTCATCTCCAGGGCACCATAAAATTAAAGTAGACAAGCAGATGTTGGGTTACAGTGAACAGCACCTAAAGAAGCTTGTTGGTGGCCCTTCCACACTTCCCAAAATATGTCACTGTCTCACACTTCCTTTCTCCTACCTCCTCCTCTCCTTTTTGTTTCTCTTCTTTAGGGCTCTTCCCTTTCCCCTTTTCTGCTGTCAGTTTTATGTCCAAACCCAACAGCAGAGCTTCAGCCCACAAGGCAGGAAGAATCCATGCCATCTGCTCTCCCATTTCACTCAGTCACACTAGTGCCATCCCTTTTGCTAATCAAGTCCACCAAGAGGTGCCTGGGAAGAAAGGCCTGGTGATCTACTTCTGAAAAATCAGCCATCAAAAACCCTATGGCGGACAGTTCTACTCTGACACACATGGGGTCGTCATGAGGCGGAGTTAACTCCATGGCAACTGGTTTGTTTTTTTTTTAACATTAGTGCCACAACCACAATATACTTTACACTCCACAGAATCCCATTATAAACAAATCAGGTTCTTCTAAAACTGCTTTGTGGGACTTATTTTAACCTAAAAGCTCAGCGATGTTTACTTCTGAGCCTGGAGCAGCACAGTGGAATAACTTAATAAGTGGAAGTGGCTGAGACACCTTTACGGTTCCTATGCAGATACTGCCTAGAAAAGTCGTTAATGGGAATTATGGAAGGGGAAGGCCAGCAAAACACACAGGCCAGAACAAGCAGGACTGCTCAGCTGGCCTTCAGAGGCCTGCTCCTCTGCCGGTAATTTTATTAGAACCATTACCAGTGATGAAATTTTCAGCTTTTCGAATTTAACTGTAAATTGTCTCTGCTTTCCATGGTATCCTAAAGGACTTTCAGGGGAATTTTTTCTTTGGTTTGTGGAGCAATTCCCTGCGGACTAGGGAAAATCTTTTGGAAATTTCTGGGTTACTGTTAGGAATTTTTCCTGAAGTAGATTCTCCTTTAGAAATCTTTTGGTAATTAATTACTATATACATATATATGAAAATTTTTGTATAAAAACGTGTAGCAGTCTCCCAAGTGTCTATTTATACGATTCATAAACATACAATTTTAACGGTAGCATCTTATAATCTTATAACGGTGGAAGTGTTTCCACTAATTCCTATGAAACCCCACGACTGCTTGACTTCAGTCTCTGCTGAAGGAAGTCATTATTTAAAAACTACAAAACACAGAATGTGTTTTGGACAATTCTTCACCACCCAATTTATTTTTGGCAGAAGTACTGTAAACTTTGTTTTTTCCTTTTTATTTATAAAGCTATATTATTGGTGATTCTGGGAAATATACTATGAAATGACATGGAAAGCCCCTGACAGTGTTTACCCAAGAGACCATTTACGGGCTCGTAATAATATTTTGATCTAATGTTTACTGTGTTCAATCAATGTGTCATTTATTTTACTTAAAAGTGTATGCTTCTTTATGCATATCAGCTTGAACAAAATCATAGTTTCCTGTTCATGTCCTCCTTATAAAACTTCAGGTTACATTAATACAGCTGACCATTCATAGTGGCGATCTAAAAACTCCTTCACCATTTTCTTGTGCTGCTTGTCCTGCAGTCAAAATTCAGACGTTAACAACAATAGCAAAGTGTGACGGAAAGATGGCAGGTGTGAATGGGGAACGGTTTTCAGCTTTCTGAGAACAACATCTTACTGCACGCTCATGAGCTTTTATTTTACTGGTAACTTTTTAGCACAAACAGTTTTCCTTCTGCTATTTCCCCAGCTTGGCTGTAAGTTCCCTGGGAAAGACTTTTTTTGTTTACAACTACGGTACTTTTTGGTGTCTTCTAGGGCCACAGTGTCCAGGGCGCACGAGATTCTAAGTCCCTTCTCCCTGATTCCACACCCCGCTTTACAAAAACACACCATTTGCAGATCAAAGAGAGACGATTTATGCTTTCATCCAGCTGACGGACGATTAAATTAAAACAGATCAGCAGCACGGCGCATGGGCAGGTGGCTTCCCCAGCACTGTCGGCCTCCAAGCCATTAAATGGTGGCAGAGACGGAGGGCCTTCCGCTCTCCTTCCCGCACTTACAGATCAAACGGTGACAAATGAGATGTTACTGCTCGTGTAAAGCAAGGCTACAATCTGTCAAAATCCAACATAATTTGTGACCCTCTGTGACATCCACTTTCTCTCTTTTTTTTCTTGTGACATTTGAATACAGTGATTGTACTAGAGTCAAGTCCATTTAAGTGAATATAGTCGACGCCATCTAAAGGAATATAGCCTGTTAGCTCCAACATGGTAGCTGAACATACATCTGGTGAGTACTCTAGCGACCCTTTGTGTTAAGTGCCTACCATTAACAGTGAATTCTGATTTTTTCCAAGGTATATAATTTGATGTCTTGACAGCCCAGACACTTAAAGCACTACTATTTGTTTTAAATGGCTTTATTTTATTGTTTAAATGTCAGTATCAAAATAAAGTAATGCATACAGTCTTGTCATTCCTAGTGCAGGGGGAGTGTTTCTGTTCAGAAGAGTCTTGAGAGAGTTTGTTCTAAAAATGGACTCAGAAGTCAATTGCGATGCCTCTTGGCTGAATCCTTAAATGGCTCAGGAAACATATTTACACCACATTTTCTGTTTAGCTGGTGCATTTAATAAGGCACCGAAGCATAAACAGCAAAGGGAACATAGCATCTTAACTTACTGAAGTTGACATCATTGCCGGGTTTAAGAAAAAAAATACTGACGATGGAAAAGAATTGAGAAAGGCATGCAGGACCCACAGCACAGATAAATTAACCAAGTCGTGTGTTTTCAACTCATAATCTGCGGCGTTGCTGTAGGTGGCTTAATCTTAAAGGAAGAAAATAAACACAAGATTCAAGAGGCTGACTGAGGACAGAGTCTAATGTTTTTAACTACTAGGACGGAGGGGGACTTGGTTCTCTCATGCCTCCCTCCAGTCAGGAGCCTCTCTCACACTTCAGAACAGGCACCCATATTTTCCACTGGCTGAAGATTTTCCCAAAAGACTTCTGTTGACCACACACCTTGGGGCAGGGTAACACCAACCTTCAGGGAAGTCACTCTGAAATAACTGTTTACAAAGAGTACAAGTATGCCTAGAATCTTTGAGCATTTCTTTCTTAAAGAAATAGGGCTCTACTTTAAGGCTCTGGGGCATGAGGTATTTTCCTACTGTGTGGCTCATCTGATGATCTGCATAGTGGGGGTGCTCAGGTTATTCTCTCTTCCAGGTGGATTTCCTTAACTTGGGGCTTATTTGCACCTAGTTTAAAGGAACTGTCCTGTGCGTGACACACGATTCCTATTAATGACTTTGCTTCAGAAACCCAGCTGGCTATAGGGCAGTCCCCAGTTCAGAAATGGAATTTCCCAGTAATCAGTAGGGACAGAAAAGTCCCCTCCATTTTCTGGCACATGGCATTGTGATATACACTAATCCACCCTCATCACGCTGGACCTATATGTCATCCCCAGGATTCAATGCTGTCATCACCCTATTGCTTCCCATGTGTGCAAAGAGACAAGACAGTCCATCAGACCCACAGGCCTTGCCTGTTAAAGGCAGGATCTTGATCTGAACACATCCTAGAGGTCATGCATTTGCTTGCTGTCCATCCATGTGTGCAAAGGGACAAGACAGTCCATCAGGCCCACAGGCCTTGCCTATTAAAGGCAGGATCTTGATCTGAACACACCCTAGGGGTCACGGATTTGCTTCCTACAGTCAGGAAAAGGTACTCCACTCCCGTAAGAGGGCTCCAGGGCTTATGGCCGGTGGGTCTATTTTGTCAGGAGTGTACCAAGCGGGGTGCTTCAGTTGATGACCCGGAAGAACAGCCACTGGGTCTGGCTCCTAACACTGTGTGCCCATGTTGTCGTTGTGGTTAGATGCCCAATTGCTGGCTCTGACTCACGGCAACCTTATAAATAACAGAACAAAGCGTTGCCCACGGGGATCTAGACTGCAACTATCAAAGAGCCATCCAACCTGCAAGGTGTGGGTGGCATCTGTTATCACTGATACCCACCAGGAGCCTCAAAGACTATGTTCTGCTCATAACCAGCTGGAGGACGGGAGAACTGGCATAGAGCATGCAGCTGTGGCCAATGTTCCTTTCACGATAATCCTTCCCAGGTCAAAAAGTGGCAGATTAAAGTGTTTTAGAAAGGTTGTTTTTTTTTCCTTCAACTTCCTATTTCTCCCCATTGTTTATAAACGCAAATCTGTTAGAAATTGTTTGTTGAGCTGTACCTATTGTGATGGCAAACAGTAGTCACTCAGGGTTGCCAAGAGGCCTGTGTTGTTGGCATATTACTTATACTTTTTTGTGGGTTCTGTGGGGCTCCTATTCCTGTAAAACCTTTGTGGATTTTATAGGCTGCCACAAACCACTGAGCTGATCTCTCTTCCTCACCTTCGTCTCTCTTCTCTCACTTCCCTACTTTTGATGTAGATTCTCTATTGGACACAGGGGAAACAGGGCAGGCTTCCACCTTTGCCGGTAAGCACACGGGCGGAAGGAGCAAGGTGGCAGAAATATTATTAACTTTAAAATCTTTCCTCTACCTCCAAGATGAGGATAAATGTCCCCCAAAGATTCCCCGAGATATGCACAGACAGCTCTTCCCCCACAGGAATCTTCCAGCAACTCAGGTTTCCTTCTTTTAATGGAATATAAGACCTCTCAGGGTATGCAGACACCCTTGCAAGGAAAACTACTGTATTGCATCTGTCAGACGACATTGTCATAATCTAAAACTCACCCCATCGGTTTCTTTTCAACATTTTAATGTTTGTTATATGTTGTCAATTATATCTTAACCTCCTTACCCTAACAATCCCAGAATTTCATGAGATTGGCCAGCTAAAACTTCCACGCTCCCATTTAACTTCTGTGCAACAGAACTAAACTGCATATGAGTGGCTGATGTTAACCAAAGCAAAGGCCACTTGAAATTTGGTCACCAAAAGCATAGAGTGGCTGGTGACACTATTTATAAGACAAACAAAATGTTTCACGATACGTAACATAAAGCCCAAGCCATCCTACTGTTAAAAGCCTGTTCCCTGTGTGTCCAATGTCCACGCAAATAGCAGCATGAACACAACGTTATGAGCTGCTTTGCTTGGCCTCAAGCTAATCACTGTCAGAGGAGATGACCCGTGCCCTGCGAACTGCAGGTCCGCCTTAAGAAAAAAGGGAGGGGGTTACACTGTGAGGAAACACAGGTCACACAGCAGAGTTCAAAACCATCCAAATTATCTGAACATTCAGCAACGATGATATACTCTTGTACTTAAACCCAACAATCCCACTCCAAGCCCACTGCTGTCGAGTCGATTCCAACTCATAGCAACCCCAAAGAGTTTCCAAGGCTATAAATCTTCATGGAAGCAGACTATCACATCTTTTTCCCACAGAGCCATTGGTGGTTTTGAACCTCCAACCTTTTGGTTAGCAGTTGATCACTTTAACCACTGTGCCACCAGGGCTCCTTAAGCCCAAGAGTAGCATCTTGATAACAAGAATGCTGAGCTCTTGGCCTTGGCCCCACTCAGCACTTGTTGCTACTGAAAGATTAATGTTATCTCTCTAAATAATGCACATATATGCTCAAAATTAAACAGTAAAGCAAGAACCTGCTTGGCTGGAATAAAATGGTTTTTAACAACAATTTATAAATATTCTGAAAATGCAAGTCACTTTCCCTCAGCTAAATGGCTAATGCATTACAAGATTTTGTGATACCAAAACCACTGAATGTCAAAAAGATTTAAGTTCAAATCAACATGCATTTATTCTATGGTACAGCAATATGGAAGGCTGATGGCATGAATATTTTACGGTAATGCTGCAATATTAAAATCCCCATATTGAGATTCTGGAGTAACATACAAATTATATTTAACCATCAAAAAATTCATTTAAGTACTTATTAGTGTATCAGTAATAATGGTCATTAAATTTTTAAGATCACTTAAAAGAACACTAAATAAAGACAGTTTAGCAAATGCCCTATTTACATATTTTAACAAGACTTAACATAGAAATACCAAAATCACTTTGAATTTGAGAGTAAAATTAAACTTCCCTTCAAAAGAACTGATACATTCTGGATCTGCCCGGATAGGTTAGCTTGTTTTCCCAATACTAGGGTGAGTTGTACCGATTCACTCACTCTGTCTTTGCGAAAAGCTGCAATTTTACATAAGATCTGACCAAGAGGGAAATCAACACGTGGATATGGTTCAATCTATGCATACAGAACAAAACTAAGTAAATAGGTTATTCAGGGATTCAGTGTGCGAGCTTAGCCACATTTAACACCACATTCTAATTAGCTCAGCTAAACATATAAACCCCTAATTTTACGTGTATATATAAATGAATAATATTTATGTAATTATTCGCACATATGCACGTACATACATATGTGGCTCGCTTTCACTTTAAAATTTTTGGAATATTTGTACAAGTTCTAGTCCTTAAGCATTTAGAATATTTGACTGATTTTTCACAGCATTTGAGAACACTGACGAAAACAATTGTCAAAATGTGGTCCTCACAATTTCCACACAAATCCAGTATAGACCATAAACCTAAAAAAATGGGTGGAATCTTTTTTCCTTGCCTTATATGTTTAAGGTGAGGAGTGATGGCTATAAATCCAGTGAACCTGAGTGAACAGTAGGCCAATCGAAACTCTCCAAGAGAGATATATGAAGGCACTCGGGGAAGATGTGTGGCCTGGGGTCAACGCCCCAGCCTGCTGGGACCAGCCATGCCATTGACACAGGTCACTTTGGTTTCCTTGAGGTGTGTGATTTACTGGCGAACACATCCACTAGGACTCTTCAGGCTCTGTCAGAATTCCAGGCACATGGGTGGCAAATTCATCTGCCGACGCATCCAGCACCACAGTATTCCACAAGGAATAAAAAAAGTCAGACCAATACATAGGGCCTTAGCTACTGTCCTTGTTTAGAGCATTTAGAAAGTTTCTAACATTATGCAATGAGAGAAGTGACAGACTTCCTAATATCATACAATCCTGATTTCTGGGGGGGGGGGGGTGCCTGCGTGTGTGTGCACGTGAGTATACACATGCACACTCAAATCTCTGTGTTCTGCGAGAGAAGGATAGTTACAAAAATTACAAGACATTTCTGCAACCAGAAATGTCCATACGATATCAAATAAATGATGTTTTCAGAAGTAGTATCTAAACAGACAAAGGCAAAATACCACCACAACTGTTTAAGGCCATCATCTTTCTCTTGTGGGTGACAAAGTCATCAAAATTCATTGTCCCTGCTTTTCTTCAGAGAAATGGGATCAGTGTCTCTCACCTTCATTAGTTTTCAAATAAGAAAAGTAGGCCTGGACAACAACTCATACAGTAGCTATGTGAGTTTTATACTTAGGATGATAACATTTTTTCTGCAATGCTGAAGGCAATAATAACCCAAAAGTTCTGTTCTATTCTGAAATAAATATAAATGGTGACGGAAGACAAAAGTCAAAAAATAATTTGCAGTGCATTATGGGTCCTACCCCTGAAGTGTGTTTATCTTCCTGATCATATTTTCTGTGGCTAATATTAAAATCTGATTACATTTTTCACAACATACAGTGGTTTGTTTTGTTAAGAAGTTAATAATGCCTTGGAAACCAATATGATAGCTAACTAAATAATCCATGGAGTGCACCCAACACTTGTAGCTAACAAAAAGAGTCAAAGTTAACTAGAAGTATATGGTGGGCCAAAGACCTTAGAATGTTTCTAACCTGAAACACTCACTCGGTGTGAACAGGACAAGCGCTGAGCACACAACCCTGAGTCAAGAAGATCAAAAGCACAAAGCTTGTCCCTCTCACAGTCCTTCCCAATGTTTCAAAAAGAATCATCTCTCTAGGTATTAAAAATGCATCTCAATACATGCAGAAAAGACTTTTTCATATAATTTAGGCATACTTCACTATATAATAGTGAGTTTAACTGTTTCTTGTTCAAAAGTCTGGGCTCTGAAGACAATCTCTATGTTAGAATCCCAGCTATGTAACTTCCCAGCTGTGTGACTCTGAAAAAGTTACTCAGCACCTCTGTTCCTCAAATTTCTCATCCATAAAGTGGGTTAAAAATAGCACCTAACTCCTAGGGTTTTTGTGAGGATATAATAACTTAATACACATACAGCACATATAACACATGGCAAACTCCAATTGTAAACCATTGTAATTATTTAACACTATTTATCTGGGTCCCCCACAGGCGCAATTTGCTGGTTTAAACAATATGCTGCCCTCGGAGAAACATATTGTCTATTCAGTCTATTATTCACTTATTCACTCAATCGTTCATTTTCTTAAAAAGAGTTTGAGGAAGGGCACATGACTAAAGGAGTGGCAGAAACATTTTAAAAAAGAACAAATAACGCCAACTCTTGACAATAAGTGTGCACCTTCGTGGGCTGGAGTACGTATGTGAATAATATAAGCCAATCCTCCCTTCATCTCTGTTTGCTCACTTTATATTTTGGGCACAGCACGAAGAAGGGTTTTAATCACTTATATGTGGCCCAGGAAAAGGTTTAAGATGTCTTTTATTTGGCCGTTCTCCTTTGATCCGTGTCTATAGTTACCATTTGGAGCATCTATTCTATTTAAATATTCTTCATTTTAAGAAAATGGTTCAAGGCAGAGCAGTATTTTGAATGATATAGAAAAGAGGGCTGATCTCTAAATATGTTTGGCTTACCAATCTGAAATCTGCTATCCCTTGAGATAATGTCGATACCGACATCATGTTTGGTCACCAGATGTCAAGATGCAGGGTGTTTTCCAATGAAGACTTCCATCCCATTATGCTTTTGTATCAGCCAATGAATATGGATAAGATGCTGGAAGCAGCCCTTGATATGTATCCACAGCAGAAACTTAATGTAAGTGGCATATAAGTGATATTTATGTATAAAATTTTGCTTACTTATTCTAAGCTAAAGCACTCAAAGTACTAACCTTGACCTACCCTATCCAGATGGGCAAAAATCCAATTTATTATCCAATTTAAAGAATTTTCTTTTCTTTATGTTTTATTGGAAAATTATGCTTGTCTAGCTCATGACACTACTAAAAGAAACATCCCAGTGGTATGTGCTTAAAAGACTTTTGACGAAGAGGTGCAATATCAAGGTTACGCATGGTAATTATTTTTGTCAATTCCATAGATGTAATCAAAGGACGGCCATTGGTTGCGGCCTTGTGTTCTGTTGCTAGGTGAGGGAAGAGAAGATGGGGGAAGATCTTAAGCCATACGTGCAGGGTATGTGGTGATAAAGCCATGCTCCTTAGCAGAAAGGATTCCCCTAGATAATCCTCAGATTTCTAGTTGACCTCAGAAGTTCTCAACAATACCACTTCTGCACTGTCATCTTGAAGTAGCAGAATACAGCGGTCATCAACCACAGAAGACAAAATTTCACTCCCCAAAGTCAACTTGGCTTTGCTGTTTAGAAATGCAGATTGATGGCATACAGGGATTAACCTATTGCAACAGATGGCTCCACTGATTTTTCCGATGGAGTGATTACTGCTCCTTCCAATAACATTCCAAAATCCAGTCAGGTACTGGGTCAGGCTAATGCTGCCTTTGGAATGTTACCCGACTCCATCTCTTCCTTTCTAGTCCCACTGCCACCCCTCTAGGTTGTGCCCTCATTGTCTGACGCTTGAAATACCGGCAGCAAGGTGCTCACTAGGCTCTGTGCCTCTCTCTCTCTCCATTCCTCCATCCTAGATAGATGTGCATCTGTGACATCCCTGCACAAAAGCTGTAACTGGCTGTCTACTGTCTGGAGGATGCAGGGCACAGTCCCTGGACTGGCTTTCAAACAACACCCTCCATGATTTAGGTCTTATCTGCTTCTTCATCTTTATCTCCAATTTCTGCCTTTCACAAAAACTTGGCACTAGTCAAAATGATACTTACTGTAACCTGAAAACACTGTGTAAGTTATACCTGTGAGATGCTGCTGACCACAATCACCGCTGTGAGAAATGTTCATGCTCTTGACCTCTGCTGTCCTGAAAACAAGCATTTCTTCAAGAACAGTAGAAATCCCATCTCTAAAAGACTTCTTAAAACACTCTTGTCATCACTAACCGTTCAGAAACTGAACCCTGATAGCTGGTATCCACCATATTTATACACGGCCTACTCTATCCTCTCTTGAATTGTTCATTTTTTTTTAGGCATTATTTGATCCTTCTTAACTAGATCACCAGCCTTTTAAGGGCACAAATTCTGTACTTCAAATACCGTGTACATAGTAGAATAGCCTAAACAATAGCAAACAATTTGCTGGCAATGATATTAAGAAAAATGTGTATTGTGTGTTTCTCCCTTGTATTACATACATCCAATGGAAAACATATATATATATATATATATATATATAGTTGTTGTTAGGTGCCATTGTGTCAATTCCAATTTCTAGTGACCCTATACGCCAGAGTAGAATGGCCCCATATGGTTTTCTAGGTTGTAATATTTACAAGAGCAGATTGCCATGTCTTTTGCCCACAAAGCCACTGTGGGTTCAAACTGCCAACCTTTTGGTTAGCATCCAAGCGCTTAACTGTTGTACCACCATAAAAGAGTACACATCATTATTTCATTATTATGCCTTGATTTTTATGCTTCTTATTAAGCTCAGTTTATAAACTCAGAATTTTCCAGAAGAAGAAATGTAGATGCTGTCATTATTTAGACGCTGAATTATTTCCCCAAAAAATATGTGTCAGTTTGGGTAAGCTATGATTCCCAGTATTGTGTGGTTGTCCTCCATTTTGTGATCTGATGTAATTGTCTTCCATTTTGTGATGTGTTGTAAATCCTAACCTCTATATGTTAATGAGGCAGGATCAGCATAGGTGTATTTTGAGTCACAGTCTTACAAGTCACATCCTTACTCAAATCACACCCTGACTTAAGTCACATCTTTTATCTACAAGAGATAAAAGGAGAGAGAAGGGAGCAGAGAGCAGAGGAACCTCACTATCACTAAGAAAGAAGAGCTAGGAGTGGAGCGAGTCCTTTGGAGCCAGAGTCCCTGTGCTGACAACCTCCTAAGCCCAGGGGAAGATTGATGCCAAGATACATGGAGATCTCCAAGGAAGCTGGGCCCACAGATGTTGAAAGGAGACAAGAACCTTCCCCCAGAACCGACAGAGAGAGAAAGCCTTCCCTTAGAGCTGGCACCCTAAATTCAGATGTCTAGCCTCGTAAACCATGAAAGAATAAACTTCTGTTTGTTAAAGCCATCTACTTGTGGTATTTCTGTCATAGCAGCACTAGATAGCTAAGACAGAAGCAGATCAATCACTCTGGTTATGGATTTATTTTTCAAAACATTCTACATCGATTGGAGCTTTTGAAATCTATACATTTCATACATAAATTATTTACTAGTGTAATTTAAAAATATATAAATTACTATTAAATAAATAAATTACTAGTGTATTTTGAAAAAATATCTTAATTTTTAGATGAGATTAGCACTTTTTTAAGGTATGGAAATAAAAAAGAAGGGGGATAACGGTCATGTGAAGCAATCTAAATACTTCCTGCAGAAGATTATCATCATTTTTAATAATATTCTTCATTTTTTTCCTCTAGAAGTTCAAAATATTTACTTCTGTACTCACAGATCAATACATCTTATGACTAAAGCTGGAATCGTCAAAATTATTAAATTCAAACTTTTAAGAACAAACACAAGCAAGATGTTGTTTACAGCACTATACAGAATAAATTTTTAAGAAAACCCAAACCCGTTGCTGTAGAGTAGATTCTGACTTATAATGACCCTACAGGACAGAATAGAACTGCCCCTTAGGGTTTCCAAGGAGTGGCTGGTGGATTCAGACTGCGCTCCTTTTGGTTAGCAGCCTGAGCGCTTAACCACTGCACCACTAGGACTCCTTATATAGAATGTTGTTGTTGTTATGTGCCATTGAGTCCGTTCTGACTCATAGCGACCCGACCCCACAGGACAGAGCAGAATCGCCCCACAGGGTTTCCAAGGAGCTGCTGATGGGTTTGAACTGCTGACCTTTTGGTTTGCAGCCAAGCTCTTAACCACTGCGCCACCAGGGCTCCTTATAAAGAATAGCAGTACTCAAATAGGTGGTATCATTATTATCTAGCTAAATACCTGCATCCTATAAATCCTAAAAACACCCACATGTCGAGACCAGAAAGTACTAATGTAAAATACTTTCTGCCCCTGCTTTTCTGGCAGAGCCCTGCTACTGAGCGACTAAGGAAAATGAAGAGATACTTTATCAGCTCTGGAGGGTGTAGGGAAAGAAAGACAGACTTCGTAAAATGAGTCAGATGCAAGTACTGACAAGAATAACAAAACCACGTACCACTGAAAATTTCCCCATGTCACATTAAACCACTGAACTTTCCAGGGGACTTCACCCTCTAAATGGTGTTAAGGTCAACGGTAACTAAATAGGAGAGACATATCGGGGCTTTGCCAGTGTTGTATCCAGGTTGGAACAGGCATAAGAGAAAGAGCTTGGGTGTGCACGCACAATAAAAGGCACAGAAACACAAACAAATATGTAACAAAGGCAAGTCTACATAGAGGGAAGGTATCTACTGTGCTTAAAGACATATCCACAGGGCTCAAATGTACTGTTCAAGTAAGGCCATTATTTGTCCATTGAACTCTACTAGCCAAACCCAGATACTTGCACCAATATTACTTAGAAAAGACCTGGAACTCTCTCCTTTCCTTCAAAATATTCTTGGCCAATATAGTTTCCGCTAAGTCCTAGAATAAAGCCCTTGGGGGCACAAAGACTCTATGAGGGTCACCAAATGCTGTTCTTGGTCTCTTTCTCTCATATGAATGTTACAGCAGTAAAATCCTGAAGAGAAAGAAATTCCTAGAATCATGAATTGACTTGCCTTTGCTCATTTCCAGCAACACTTTCAGTTTCTGTTACTGTGTTCATTTATCAATGCAAAGATGAAAAAGCATTAACAGTGTCTAATAATAGTAGACAGTTTAGAATAAAAATAATTTGAGACCTCTAAGAAACCTGTCAAAATTTCCCAGAGGTAAGAAACAGTGACCTACAGTAGACTGTGGCCGTGATCCTGGGGTCTAAGCGCTAACTCCAAAAAAGTTCCAGGAGATATTTGATGGCAGATGATCAAGATGTCACTTTGATGCCCTATCTGGAACAGATACTGTGCCCTGAAATGAATATTTAGCATACCCACCTTCAATACGACATGGAAATTCACCCAGACACATGAAAGAAAATGACATTCTTTTTCAGTTTAAGCTATCCTTGAATCAATACATGACCCAACCGCCATCTCTGTGCTACTGTTCCTCAAGTTAATATCTCCTCCCTGAAATTGGAGTGCTCCCAGTGGAAGCAGCTCCCGTGGTAGCCAGAACAGCATCCATAAGAGGATGTTCCTGGGGCATGAACATGATTGTCGTTCAAGTCACTCCCTTCCTGCCCATTTCTGAAGCCTGCTTCTCTAGTGTCCCCATTGACTGCTGGCTAGCCAATATCCTGCCCATGTATATTCCTTTTTTGTTGATGTTAACTACAGTCTAATATCTGTTGATTGCAATCAAGAATCCTGGATCACAGAATAGTACAATAAGAAGAGATGACCAATTAATGATGAATTGATCTTGCTTTTTTTGCTGCTTCTTTTTTTTTTTCTTCTGCTTCCTCCGTTCAATAGAATGGATCTTCTAAACTACAGCAAGGAGAACCTGAAAAATCTACCAAGTAACAAAAAGAGCGTCTGTACACTTTATTAATAGTCAAACTTCTCTGCTCAGGGAGATCACATCCCAGACTATTAGGAGAATATACTGATGGAACTAAAGAAGCACTTTCCTTAAATCTTTGAGAAAGCTTGGGAATAGAAGAATCCCATCTACAGATGTGAACATGTCTAGATTTTTCAGAAAAAGGGAAATGGAAAATTTCATAAACCATGGAGGCTGATGTGTATCCCTTACCAATTTTTAGAGTGAATTAGGTTCCGAGCTCTTAATATAAGCAAGCATGTTCTCACTTGAAAACAAGAACATGATATAAACAGTAGTTGTCTATTGGTGGTGAACGTTTCTTCCTTCTCCTATTCTGCAATTTCCACATTCATTTTGTACAGTGAATAGTTAATTTTTCTAAAATGGAAGAAAAAAATTAAAAACGCAAATCGTATCACACCACGAAAAACCTCATAACCTGTTTTGATGAGGTTATTCTCCTAGCAGATGAGTGGAATACCACAGACATGTTGATAGTGCTTTTAACAAAGTGCTTAACAAGATCCCCACGAAAATCCTATGGACAAGACAAACATGTGGAATAGATGATAGTAAATTTAGAAGACTTTGAGACTGATGATATTAGAGACAGGTGAACTCACAGCTGGATGTCCTATCACACTCAAATTGCGTGCATTAATGAATTGATGTTGATTTGCAAGGAAGAACTCCAACGCTGGGTTAGAAGGCAGGTGCCGTTCAACATGAGTTACAATGACTTGAAAGACAAAGAGCACAGGTTTATTATAATATTTACAGGTGATCCAAAGTAGATGTGTGTATGTTATATACGATGCCAGAGTGATTCTATAGGATCTCATTCAAGGAGCTAAAAAAACTAATAAGGCTAAATGTAAAGTTCAAGATCAGACTGAGAAACCAATGAGGTAAGTAAAGAAAAGGTAGGCAAAACCAGATAATAATTTATGAAGAAAGAAAACAGCTGAGGATTGGAGCTGACGAGAAGGTTGGTAGCACCAACAGTGTGGGCAGAGTTGCTGCAGTAGCCGAAAGACTCAGCAGATCCAGGTGGACAATGACTAGTCATAAAACATTAGCACTATGCTGTGCAGGCCGGACATCCATACTTTTAAGAGAACATTTACCAACCAAAACACAATGAAACGAAGGCAACCAGAATAACTCACTGCCGTCAAGTCGACTCTTACTCATAGCGATCCTATAGGACAGAGTAGAACTGCCCCATAGGATTTGCAAGGCTGTAACCTTACAGAAGCAGACTGCCACATTTTTTTCCCGTGAAGCAACTGGTGGATTCAAATCGCCACTTTTCAGTTAGCAACGAAACGCTTAACCACCGCACCACCAGGGCTCCTTTCCAGAATGATAAGGGGCCTGAAAATAGTTTAGGGGAAGAAGAATTATTAAAGGTATTTAGCCTGGAGAAGGGAAGGAGAAAAAGCATCTGATTTTCAGAGCACTTTCATAGGAAACAGGAAAGTGTAGACTTCCGTGTGGCTCCAAAAGGCAAAAGTAGGGATAATCAGTGGATGTTCGAGAAAGGTGGTGCAGAGTTATTTATATTAGAGAAGGAGCCAGGACAAGGATGGACAAGCAGTGCCAATGCCGTAACGTAAGTTTATTCCCCAGAGCCAAAATGTCTTTTTCCCTATGTTTGTGTCCAGTGGCTCTGCCAGAGCCTGCAAGACTTCGGCGGTAAGAGAAGCAATAGTTCTGGGGTTTGTGGCCACTAATGAATACCAAAGGGCAAGGAAACCCTTCAGAGCAGATTCTCCAGCCCATTTTCAAGGCACTGATTCACAGAACTAGAATACGTAACATACGGTTACGAGGCTATGATTTGAAGTGAATGCTCCGTATGGAAGCAAGTAATAAATGAAAAGCCTCTACTCAACCGAGAAATAACTAGTTTATGGGTATGAATTTTAAAATGTCATCTATAAACTTGGAAATCCCTGAATTCCTAGATGTTGTTCCTAATGTCATTTTCATTCACAAATGTCCTGGTCATTAATAACCCTTTCTCTCTCACCCTTCCGTCTACACTTGCGGGTCCCCAGGCACCCCATCTCTCAATGCCCTTGCCTTCTTCTTGGTCACCTTGGGTCTGGTTCTTACTGACCCAGGTGCCAACTTAGTTTGTCAATGCACCTCACTCCCGCTTGGTTCTCCTACTTCCATTCTGCTCCATCTAGTGGAATGCTGATTTCTACAGTGTGGTGCCAGCTAAAAAATGTCATACTCGGCTTTGCTGTGCAGTTAGGAAATAAACATAGGAAAACAAAACCTTTATGAAGGTATAAAAACTTTTACTTTAGTTAGACAGAAGCCTGATTTTCCCAAATACCTGGACAGAAACCTAGAACTCTGAGAGCCTGCTGATATGAAGAAAACGAAACATGTTTGATGCAATAACAGCATAAGTATTATGCGCAATATGGTCTATTCTGTCAGGAAATAAAAGACAGGTAAATTATATTTTTCTCTCTTATGAAAGCTTTGAGAACACGGTCTTGTTAAAAATAAATGATTTAATAATTGTGGAATTAAGAAGGGTTTTATTTTCCTCACTTTCACTGAGTAATACAAAGTTTAAAATATGAAGAAAATATAACTATGCTATGCTTTTTACATTTTCAGAATGCAAGGTTGTGCTAGAATCATGTGGAAATTAATTTCATGACAAAGACATGAATATGCATCCTTGCAAGAGAATAGTTATTTTGCAATGCTCATAAAAGCACCAGTCGCAGTAAACCCAGAGCCTGGTGGTGTATTTACTTCAGATCTACTCTGATTAATCTGAGTATGATATCTGCATGCTTAGAATGATGGAGTTTTAGAGGAAAGGGTCGAAAAGTCTATAGCCAGAAATGTTAATTCCTGCCCTTTCTATGAAAACTCCTTAAACTCCTGCCCACTGTCCATCCCCATCACCTAGAGCACTGCTTGGAACAATACATCTCCAACTGAATAAATGCAGGAATGGAAGGAAGAGTCCAGAAAATATCAGCACATAAACCACTGAGCTGACAGTGGAGAGTCCAGGGTTCAGTTTTATTAAGCATAAATGTGGAAATACATATATATATAGTTGTTGTTAGGTGCCATCGAGTCGGTTCCGACTCATAGCGACCCTATGTACAACAGAAAGAAACACTGTCTGGTCCTATACCATCCTCACAGTCGTTGTTTGCTTGAGCCCATTGTTGCAGCCACTGTGTCAATTCATCTCATTGAGGGTCTTCCTCTTTTTTACTGACCCTCTATTTTACCAACAAAACCAAACCCATTGCTGTCGAGTTGATTCTGACTCATAGCGACCCTATACGACAGAGTAGAACTGCCCCATAGGGATTCCAAGGAGCAGCTAGTGGATTTGAACTGCCGACCTTTTGGTTAGCAGCCAATCTCTTAACCACTGCACCACTAGGGCTCCATATATATATATATATATATATATATATTTGTATATGTATGTAGGTATATACGTGTGTGTGTGTGTGTGTGTGTATGTGTATATATATGTATGTAGGTATATATATATGTACATAGGCATATATACACATAAAACATAATGTTTAGAAACCACATCACTTGTATACAGATATAAGATACCAAGTGAGAAGCAAATTGAAGACATGGCTAGCAAGTTAATTCAGAATGGAACAACCCTGCAAGGTAGGTAAAATTTCCCTATTGGACTTATTAGCTCCAATATCTTAGTCACTCCCTGGGGAGAATTTGGCTCTTATACAGGAATGCTGACTGTTTTTCACCAGAGCAGAGTCTAATCAAGTGTGTAAATGCTGCAATACACCAAATGGCAGAGGAAAATTAATGTCCCTCTTGTGGGTTCCTGAAGTGTCTTAGCACCGGGAAGTAGCTTAGGCGCCGAACAGAACAGGGATCATTAGAAACAGTTATGCAAAACTTATGAACAGAAATACCCCTGCTTTACGTGATGGTTACAATTCGATGATCTTTTTTTAGGTGCCCTTGGAGTAGAGACTTAGGTGAAATACCAAGTCTTACCCACATTCACGGGCTCCAAGTAAGGAAAAAGGCTGCTTGAACAGTATCCTCCTCTTAGAAATTCTAGTGAGTTAA
The DNA here is from genome assembly GCF_000243295.1 of Trichechus manatus latirostris. NCBI lineage: Eukaryota > Metazoa > Chordata > Mammalia > Sirenia > Trichechidae > Trichechus > Trichechus manatus. Next base: position 19,724,021 of record NW_004443975.1, on the reverse strand, counting down.
TTATTCTCTTGTCCAAAAAAAAAAAAAAAGTCACATGCACACACAAAAAATAAAAACTCTGACACCACCATTATAAGCAAAATCCCAGTGAAGTTTCTGGAAAGATTCGGGGAATAACTTGAGTTCTAAGTACATATTGCTTTTGTGCCATGAAGTCAGGACTACATGACGAACAAACGGAGGGAAGACTGCTATGAAGAAGTTTTGCTTCACGACAGCCACTTCTCCGGATTTTGCTTTGTAGATCGTCAAGTTCTTTCATTCTCTGTGATCGGACAGACTTCTAGGCCTTAAATCACAGATTATCAGCTTGAGTTATTTTTCCTTTCCAACACAGAATTACTACCAAACTACAGTAAGACTTTAGAAATCCTGTCCACCTGCCCATCAAACTTTATTTTGGCAATTTTCTTTTTACTGTTAGAAAAACTAACACACACACACAGACACAATTAAATCTTATAGGAAAAGGCTTCTACCTCTGCCAAATCTCAGCTGGGAACAAATTTTTATGGCCAGCTAATAAACCTGCTGAAAACAGGGTTTGATAATGGGAACCCTCGGAGCCCTTAACTACAGTGTGCATGGCTGTAATAAAAAGAATTAATGCAGTCAATTTGTACTACTGTTCCCAGAACAAAAAACCCTATTTCCACCAGAGTCTTTTCAACAGCTGATTGGCAGCCCTGTCCGCTTCTCCTCTGCGGTGTTGTCAGGAGACTTCGACATGATAATGAGCCTGTCACATATTCAAATCGCCCCGTGACAGTATGTTTTGTGAGTGTGACGTCCACTGCAAAGGGTCTGTCAAAAAGCACCTTTCAGAAAATGAAAAGAGAATGCTTTCCTGATGGTAAACCTCATTTCTCCATAGATAAAAGAGTGAGATTTTTCATCAGATTTTGTCAGTGTTGTCTTGCATTTATCTCTTCAAACGTTCCTGTTTTCTTTCTTTCGTTTTTTCTTTAAATATGCATAAATTTAGATTTGTCAGTGACGGGGGAAGATGATGATGATGAAACACATCTTCTGCTCTGGGAAGGTGAGTCCATCAAGTTACCACAGAGGAAAAAAAACAAAAATAAAAACAGAATTGGATGCTTTTTCTATCACACGAAAATCTGGCCAGAAGAGTTGGAAGTGAACTTACAGCCTCATAAACTTCCAAATGCAGAACTCAGTATCTGCAGGCTTTATTCACTAAGGGGCTGCAGCCAACTGCTTTTCCAAAAAAATACCCACAGGAAGGTGTTACGTTCAAACTGTGTCTCCAGTCACTTCCTCAATGTGCAAGGAAATCCATAACCATGCTAACAGTAGAAAGAAAGCTCCTACTTCAAGATTTGAGAGTTACTTATCATCTTAGGAGCTACGGCTGCTAACTAAAAGGTCAGCAGTTCAAATCCACCAAGCGCTCCTTGGAAACCCTAGGAGGCAGTTCTACTCTGTCCATAGGGTCGCTATGAGTCAGAATCGACTCAAGGGCAACGGGTTTGGTTTTTCATGGGTTTATCACCTTGGTAAATGGTGTTTCTTTTGTCAACGCTGGGAAAATGTGTTTTCAACACATTGAAGAGTTTTGCGTGTAACTAAGATGTTAAAAAATACTATTGTTGAGGGAAAAAATTAGTTTTTTTTCAGTTATGAAGAATTTTTTTAATTAAAAAAACAGTTCTTGTAGCATATTGTTTAACTTTGCTCTTTTTCCCCAATGTATCCCAAATCTCAGTGTGCTCAGCATTAATTTAAAAAAACCCTCATTGAGAGATCTTCTCAGAAGGGATGAATGTACATGTGTGTACATATGTACATATGTAAATACACACATATGACTGACATAGACATGTACATATCCACGTGGTATGCATGTGTGTGGGCAAACACAGTGAAAACAATGTCAAAGTCTTCACTCTTCTTGGACGTTGGTGTCTCACATTTTGATAAACTTCACCCAAGGAAATCTGTGAAGCTCTCCAGAGCTTTGATAGTGGAAGAGGTGGAAGCAGGACTGGGATGAGGAAGAAGGGGAAGAAGGCCAGAAGAGAACTGTCCTTCTCTCACCCCAGAGATGCCACCTTGAACAAATAAACACACCCGGGAGGTCTGAGAGGTTTCTAAGAAAAAAAAAAATAGGTAGACATTTTAAATCCAATGTCTACTTTTTCTCAGGCTCTGTGACAATAAAAGAGCCTCCTATTTTAGAAAACACACATATTCTGACCCACACACTACCACGTGGTTTAAATCATTACTATTCCTATATTAAACTTATTTTCCAAAAATTTGAAAAAGATACTACATAACATATATAACCTGGGGTACCACTGCTCTGATTTTAGCTGGTGGCTCACTGATGCAAGTCCCATTTTTAAATTGATATTTGCTTCCATTCCTCTGATCTGACAGCAACTTACGCATCTGTAGGTGATACCAGCATTTGTGAAATCTTTTTATTAGTCAAAAGCAGGGAAATCACTGGAATTCTCATCCTTGCAATTTCAAATAAATACAATCCTGGTTATGTCTCATGGTGGTCGAGGTATGATTATGCCAAAAGGGTCCATAAATTACAGAAATTGATGATTTCATTTTTTTTTGTATTATCAGATATATAAAGTTGACATGACTCGAGAGTTTTCTTAATGAAAAATTAATACCTTTTGGTGGTGGGGGAGGGAAATCTCAATCTTGGCGAAAGAGTTTATTCTAAATATACTGGGGGGATTAAAATTAGAAACACAAAAGAGATTTTATTTTTAATTTTCAAAACCACGATTCACCTTTATTACTCAACAATTAGTGAAGCTAAAATTATTGAAGCAAATCTGCACGAAAGGAATAAAAAGGGGAGGAGCTCCCCAATACGTGTAAATGTGACCCCTGAAAGAAGATAAAAGTAACTGATTGAGGATTGGCAATAAATCTGACTGATTTTAAGTTCTTCAGCTGGAAGGAACTATTGTTAGCCCAATAAATAGAGCTGTAGACAGCTGGCTTTGAGCAACACCCCACTCCTTTGCCTAAATGTTTAAACCACTGATTTGTCTGGGATTTAAGGGGGGAAAAAAAATCTCAAACTAAGCCATACCCAATCTACAAAGCAAATTCCAGAATCTTGAAGACTTTCATTGTCTCTGAAAGTCATTGTCACCACCCTAATCCCTTCATTAAAGCTAAAGAAATGCTGGGATGGCATTAAAATGAATGCAAGCCATTTGCAGCAATCTCCTGCTCACACCACCTCTAAATGAAGGCAGGCACGTTGCATAATCCAGGCAGCGAGAGCCTGACAGGTGGATGATTTATGCTCATAGTCAGGAGAATCGGAGGGCCTGCGGAGGGGACAGCATGAGCGAGGTGGAGCCGAGACAGATGCTCTCAGTGAGCTTGCAGGGGCTGGCAGGCTCCAGCTAGTTCAGGTACAACCTGGACACTTCAAGTGCTGAACCCCTATCGCCTAGATTCCAACACTCTGACGTGCCATTTACAATGTTATATGCAACGTACACAGCGAATAACCTGTGAAATCCCGGCAGGCGCTGCATACACGCTGCACATACCCCTTGCATGCGGAGATGTTATGTACGCATGCCCCAGCACATAAGCTACAGCAAACTCATTTAGTCAGCTGATTATTATAATACCGATGTAAACATTACGTAGCCTAAGGATCATTGGTCCTAAAAATATCCAGCCCAGGTCGGGTGAGCAGAGAGTGAAAAGATCTCTCAACAATTAGATCAATATTAAAGATTGCACAGTGGGATTAGGAGAGACACACCTCAGCAGAAAAGTGACATTCCTGTCAATTAATTGTATTAATTATTTTTCAGATACATGCTATGCTTCCACGACACTGTATTCTGAGAAGGCATTTGAATATCTGAGAGAAAAACGAAGAAGGAAATGGGTAAAAGGAAGAGGTCCCTAAAGGGTTGAATTGCTTTGGGGTCAATGTTTAAAATAGTTTTCAGAAACTAACAATAACAATCTGGTAAAGATTATGGTATTGGTTAAAAGGGTAGATAAACCTAATTACAGCTATTGACAACAAATTACTGCCTCTCCGATCTCTAGCAGGAGCTATTAGCCAGCATTTAACTGGTCAGCAGTAAACCACCAATGGACGGAGAAATTCACGTCATAGATATCCACAGAACTATATAGATCATGTTTCCTATGCAGCCAGGATCTCTGATGCACGGGGCTTTCAGCATTACTGAAAGGAATAAGCATCCAAACACACAGGCTTCAGGTTATCCTGGATGAATGCACGCTTTTACTTTCGACTACTATGTTCTATAGGGTCAAAGGTGGGGCTGTCAATGAGAATTAAAGACACGGGCATCCCTCTAATTAGATAACAGTATTCAAAGACTTGTAAATTCCCAAGAAGCCACTTTGCAAGGCAAGAGTTACAGTGTTCTCCTGGGAGGAGGGGAAAAAAATGTGGGAATGGGCTGTTTTCAGCTACCTACCACTAAAAGAGCATTTTTTAAAAGAACAAAACGGAATACATTGTAAGTAATTCAAAATGCCTCCAGACTTTACAATTCTCCCTAGAGAAAAAACTCAAACAATTTGAAGTCTTCACAAACTGCATCCAAATCCTTTTTCTAACTTCATTAAGCTCCAGTGCTTAAAAATCGTTCATAGCAAGTACTTTAATTAGAGACGAGTCGTTGCTGCATAGCTCGACAGGCAGGACGTCCACCCAGTAACCAGACGCCCAGGGGGAGAGTCTGTTAGCCAGTGTCCAGAGAGTAAAGGGACAGCAGGGGGCTGGTACACTTCTTCCTTTCCCAAAAGAAAGCTGGGGGTATGAGTTGGTGAGTAAGGGAGAGAGTTTCAAAACATCAATTTGGCCTCATCAGTATGCTGGCAGTTTACCATTGTATATACAGGAAAAGAATAGAAAAGCATGTAAAAGAAAGCAAGTTTCAGAGAAGAAGAGAACTAAGTGATCTGTACTATGTGAGCCTATCCCCTCCCCACCCCCCCTTCTCTCTCCTCTCTCTTTTTCTCTTTTCTTCCTTCCTCTCTTTATGCCAACCCTACCCTGGGACTGAAGCCATTCCACGAGAATTGTGATACGGCACAAAATTAGCATTAAAGCATACAGGTGCTATCTATACAGAGCTCTGGGATGCTGCCATTTGTTTGATGATCTGTCGTCCATCCCAGGGTGGAAAGTAGGCAGGGGAGGGGAAACAGGAGAAGGCAGGAGAACAAGTCCCATGCATGAATAATTTACACCCTCTGTTTCCCTGGCTGCAGTGATGACTTTGAGGCAGAGCTTGAGAAGGCAAGTAAAGAACTGGCAGGTACCAGGCAACCTGCAACTTTAAACTGTAGTTGTCCAGAAGCTCAAAAACAAACCAAACCACAACAAACTGGTTTTTAAGGAATAGCACAGCTGTTAAATGTTCTGAGTGGAGGCAGAAGCCCTTTATTCACCAAAGACTCGGATATTGTTTATCTTGAAATTCTAGAACGAAATGAACAAATCGGCATGTGCAAAAGTAATTGCAGATAGAACGCAAATTACACTTTGGAACACGTTAGCAAGGATCCAGAGGAGAAGAGATTCCAGAGATTCAAGGTCATTTGTTTCTGGTTCATGACAGACCTTCCTGCTGTCTCCCCACCATCCACAGAGGGATCTCTAATCCTGGCAGGTACTCCTGACCCTGCCTGTCACCTTCAAATCTTCTGCACGCGGGAAACGCCCTTCGGCCAGAGTCCCACAGAGCATTATTGGGGACCTCTGACCCCAGCGAGTCACGGAGAGCCAGCAATGGGAAGACAACCCAGGCCTGCTGTGAACATAGCACTCGGTCATTTTGGAGGGAAAAAAAAATTCAGAACAATGACATTTGAGACCAAGCAGGACTGGTTTGTCTTCAACTCAGTTTAGGCAAGGTCCTGAACCGCTGGCCAACAAAATAACAGTGATAATAATGATAATGCTTAATATTTACGGAGGACTTACATTGGTCAGGGAGCCCTGGTGGCGTGTTGGTTAAGAGCTCAGCTGCTAACTAAAAGGTCAGCAGTTCGAATCCACCAGTCACTCCTTGGAAACCCCATGGGGCAGTTCTACTCTGCCCTATAGGGTCGTATGAGTTGGAATCGACTCGACAGCAATGGGTTTGGTTGTTTTTGGTCTACGTTGGTCAGAAGACATTGTACTAAATCTTTTAAATGCATTCTTTTATTTAGCCCCACAGCAAATGCTGAAGGATAGGTGTTATCATCATCATCATCATCATCACTATTTTACAGGTGAAGAAACTGAGGCTTAGAGACATTAAGAAACTGGCTAGCAATTGGCACCTTAACAGCAATTCAGGGTGTCTATTAGAAAAGCCCATGATCTTAAAGTACGTTAATAGAACGACGTATATAGACCAACAAGTCCAAATGCATAATCTTCATTTTTCAAATAAATTAACCCCATGACTTAGTGAGATATCATACTATCTCCTGAAGTCTTACAATGTGAGAAGAAAGTAATGATCAATCTTTTTAAAAAATATGTTCTCCCTCCACTTCCCCCAGCCTTGAATTTCTTTAAAATACCCAGACTTAAAAATAAAAGTAAAAATAAAGAAAAAAATCAGGTACAGGTGCCTTAGCACTTCAAGTTAGAAGACTTTTTATCCGTGATCACTGTGATCAAAAGGAGATGCGAGTTTAGGCCTCGCAATAATCTCTGCTTCCCTGGCCCATTAGCTGTTTCCCGATGTGCAAATGACTCTGGTCTCCCAGGACTGTTTAAGAGTTCGGCTGACTACAGCATTGTCTCCTTCCGAGTTGCCAGTTAAAATCAATGTATTAACTGAGACTGCTAGTTACATTCTCTAACTGCAAGTCAAGTAAGAAAGGTGAGGAAGGGGAGAATTCCTAGCTTTAGAAGCTTGGGAGCTCAAAGAGGCTACTTCCCAAGTGGCATTAAAATAGAAATAGAATTACTTGTAAAGGCTGGGGGATTTTGTTCTTTCCTACCTTAACGAAATTTTTGATGGATTTTTCTCTGCTGGAACACATAACCAAATAGTTAAAGATTTGTGTGATAACCAGGAGATTCTCTACATTTCTTAGGCACACAGCATTTGAATTGAATTTCGAGTCCTTTTACTTTGTCGCCATTAGCAAAGCCTTATTTTATTACACTATCCCCTCCAGATCCTAACTAATGACTTCCGGGGAGACTTACAGACATGTATGGAATCGTTGAGAAAAACATTTGTTCACAGACCACAAATCTGGACCTGCTGACTGCAGGCCATGAAGGTGATGCCACAAATGGAAAATGAAATCATTAGACAATGCCCCGGACAGCCTCTCAGGGAGAGGTTCTGGGCACTGGCAGGGTCTCTTCCGCCAAACGATAGGTGATGATTGGCTACACGGAAGGTGTGCTGCTCAGAAATACGAAGGGCTCAAACGTTATTCAAACCATTTCTTGGGAAAGGCAGAGTTACTTCACACAAAACTTTAAGAGAAAATACTGTGATACTGCACAGTAATATTTCCAGAAATGAGAAAATGTTTCTGGTACTGCCTAGCTCTCTTGCTTTAGTATATCTACAACAAGGAAAGATTCTGGAATTTGTAATAGCTCTGGCACCAAAACCATGCCCTGAAATCAAGGTCTCCTTGCTCACAAAAGGAAGTAACAGCAGAGACCAGAGGGTTCCATGTGACGGAAATAATATTACACTTCTTGATATTCTGGTAAGATTAACTCACTAAGAGGCAAACCAAAGACTTCATTACAAATATCAGTATGACATATGGGCTTCAGAGTCAGAGACACCCAGATTGAATCCTAGCTTTGCCCTGTACTTATTGTGTGATCTTAAGCCAAAATCTTATTTATTTACTTATTGGGCCAAGTTATTTAAAATGGGTCTTAATTTCTTCATTTAGATTCACTAGCCAATCAAATGTCTCTCGAGAATATAGATGAAAAACAGTATCATTCCTCATGTTTTTGTTTTGTTTTGTACTCAGGATGCCATTTATCAGTGTATTCAATATAAATTAAATAAAACATGATTTCTGAAATACAATTTTGTCACAGTTAGGCACATATAAAGGAAAACATATAAGTAATCTATATTTGATGATAGTTTATGATTTTTTTTCCTAAAATCATTATTTATGGCAAAATTATTCTTCACCCAAGTTACAAAAATGCAGCTGAACGCATACTACAACATAGGTTAAAAAAAAGAAAGAAAAAAATTAATCAGTATATTGTATTCAGCATCTGCTACATGATCATTATTTTGCTAGGCTAACCACCAGGGCTACCCAGTGAATAATGAGATACTAAAAATTAATAATAACGTCCAATATTTACAGAGTGCTTCTTATATACCACAGTTCTGGGTGGTACAAACAGTTAACACGCTCAGCTGCTAACCAAAAGGTTGGAGGTTCGAGTCCACCAAGAGGCACCTCAAAATAAAGGTGTGGCAATCTAATTCCAAAAAATCAGCCACTGGAAACCCTATGGAGTACAGTTCTATTCTGACATACGTAAGGTCACCATTAATCGGAATCCACTCAATGGCAACTGGTTGGTTTCTTGCATACTAGGCACTGTGCCAAGAAAGTACATCTATTACTTCACTGAACCCTCAAAACAACCCTTTGATGCAACTATAATTACTACCCCCATTTTACAGATAAGACATAACAAGGGAAAGTAAATTGCTTGAGTTCACATAGGTAATAAGTAGTACAGTCTGGATTGAACCCAGATTCTATCTCTCCACTGTCCAATATGATAGCCATCAGCCAGGTGTTGCTATTTGAATTAATTAAAATGGATTAAAACTAAAAATTCAATTATTTAGTCCCAGACATATTTCAAGGGTCCAGTCAATAGTCACAGACTCCACTGGATTCTAAAGACCACACTTTTCACTTTATGCTGTACCTCCCCTCCATGGAAAACATGATGTTAAAATGCTAAATTCTATGAAAAGAGTACGTAAATGCCAATGAAATTCAGAAAGGGGGTGAGGGATCTATATAATTCTAAGTAATCAGGCTACGAAGGATCATAAACTCCATGAGGGCAGGAACTCATCCGTCATGTTCACGTTTAATCTCTGGCACTTATTTAAAAGTGGAGTCATAGTACGCAGCCATCACTCAAACACAATTTTGGAATGGGTGGATAAAGGTGGATGGATGAATTGAAGACTGGAGACGGTTTTGACAAATGTGTATTATTTGGATTGATAAGTAGAAAGTAGTTCCTGGGAGGAGCGACCTGACTCCAATTCTAGATGTCGTAATGAACAGGGTGTTTCTGGGGAGGCAGAGAGAAATGTTGACACAGACTAGACCATAAGACAAAGATCCACTTTCCGCCCATATACTTCCAAATTATACATGAACTGATAGTAACCTAAAACGGGCTAAGGTCAAAGTAATTCCATTTAATTGGCTTCAAATATACTAATGATTATGATAACGTTGATACTGACAAGACTTAATAGGTATGGAAATAAATGTCTGAGGAGAAGAGAGGTGAATCCATGGGAGGTGGGGGTAGGGCAGGTTAATTACAGAGGTCACAAGCTTGGGAATTACCAAATGGCAACTCAGAAGAGTTGTGGAGAAATTCGGCTTTTGGAGGAAATTATCACCCATCTGTTAGTGGAGGCTTATGTGTTGCTATGATGCTGAACAGGTTTCAGTGGAGTTTCCAGACTAAGATGGACTAGGAAGAAGGGTCTGTTGATCTACTTCTGAAAATCAGCCAATGAAAACCCTATGGATCACAACAGTCCACCCCACAACTGATCATGGAGATGGTGTGGGACAAGGCAGCATTTGTTCTGCTGTGCATGGGGTCACCATGAGTTGGGAGCCGACTGGACAGCAGCTAACAACAACAATTAACACTGAAACAGAAATAGGAGGAAAAAAAAGAAAAGAAGAAGTGAAGGAGAAAGTGTGCGTCCTGTAAGTTGTGTGTGAGGGAGGAATTTAATTGGGGGGAATTCATTGGAAAGTTCAGGAAGAGATCAACAAGGGCTCAGATGGCCTCAAGAAAACACTTATTTTTACAGTTGAGAATGAGAGGTAGTCAGGCAAAATGGTCATAACTTCCTAAGGGGCAACATTTGGACTGGTACTGGAAATTACTACAGAAACCAGATCTAAGTATAAACATCTGCTAAGTTAAACTGGGACATATAAATCTCCTAATTTTTTCATATTGTTCTCGTTAACTTGCCACTATCCTCAAGATACCTAAAAAATCTAGTAAAATTGTCCAGATTGACTAAGACGACAATTAAGCACTCTATGCAGAACAGACTTAAAATAGGGAAGAAGACTGTGATCTTAGATAGATACGCAGAGTCTTGGGAGAAAGGTCAATTGCTAAGAAACCCTACCTTTGGATTTTGCCACAGGTCCCATTTCATCATACACACTCAGATACAAAAGAAGAGGATCTTACAGTTGGCGCTATTAAAATAGAAATCCTGACCCTCTGTGATGCTTCCTGCTTCCAGAACCATCTCCATGCCACCCTCTTTAAATGGTATGCTTCACAGTCATACCAACTTTAAAAAGCATTTAAGCTAAAGTAAGGTAAAAACAAATGCATGAAGTGGATAATTGGCTCAGGTCCATTACATCTGCAGATCCTTTATTAGCATGCCTGGGCTGTGCAGATGATTTGGGGAAGGCTGAGTGGGAGTGGCAGGTCCCTGACATTCTAGTAGCCACAAAGCCACTCTGGCTCTCAAGCAGCACAATCTGCCATTCACTTAAGTCTGGTCTGCCAGGAAGCCCAACGATGGACTCCCCACCAGTACCATCAGGCTCAGGGAATTTGGCTAGCACCAGGCACCTTAGACTTCTGCCAGCTAATTGGCTTTGGGGAAGCCGCTGACCTACTCTCCACTGAGTGGCTTTTGTGAACCTGGAACCCAGCCTGCCTCTCATCATTGATCAACCTTGGCCAAGCCAGCTGGCTTGTTCCTTTGCAGACAGCTTGCCTTAGGGAAACTGGTTGGTGGCTCCTCAACCTACTAAGCTAGAAAGAGGCAAAACTACTGAACAATCTCTCAGGAAATGGCCAGTGCTCACTTTCAATGGAGAGAGACTTAGCAATAAGCAAAATCACACATGGTAACTTGCTAAATTGTTAGTGGAGTAGAATTCTGCATAGCCATAACTACAAAAATAGTTACGTTAGGGATGGGACACAAATCAAACAAAGCCATGGAGCATTTATTAACTGGGCCTTATTCAATGTATACCAGAGCTTCTTTACATTAAATTTAAGCACAGTGTCGTAAACATCAGTGTCACACTGACAGACGTGCGCATTGGTGGTAAGGAAAAGAAATCTGTCATCTGGAGGACGGTGGGAAGAATTCTACATCAAACAGATCCTATGTGGCTTGGGCTTTCCCTCCCCCTCTCCCACCACGTACAGGGCCTCACTGGACCTTCAGAGCATGAGCAAATGTTGTAACAGGTCTTTCCCCCCTTGAGGCGAAATCCATTGGGGATTTTTTATAATCCAAACAGAATAATAATTTGTAGCACATTAGATAAACACGGGCTTCCTATTTTCAAGTTCACAAATGGAAATGACAAATGGAGATAATCAAATAAATGATTAACTTTGAAAAGTATTCCAATTGAAGCAGAAGGGCAAGAGCTAAAAGAACTGTTTGCTATGATTTATTTTAGTGTTTCTCTCTGTCCTCTCTGAGACCACTGCAGGAATGGCCTCTTTATTCAGTTTCAATAATTCTTGGTGCTGGATTTGGTTAGTTCACATCAGAGATTCTATCTACTTCTTTTGTAATATTATTGTGACTTTTTAAAAAATATATACAAATCATATGCAGAAATACCAGGAGTGCACAGGAAATATGCTATAGTCTAAGGCCCAACGTAGATTACATACAGAATTACACACGAATCTTTAAATCATTAGTACTTCAGTTTACTCATTTATAAAATGGATAAGAAAATAAAAACCCAGTGGTACACTGTGGTCATGTCTTCAAAACAGCTGGGGCAGATGGTGCTCAAAAACCAGCGAATTAAATTCACTCTTCTCTACAAAGGCATGACTTATAAGGAATTTGTTCTGAAGTTCACTTTCTAAAAACTGAGCCAGAGAGAAAAACTATGTCGCAAGGTAAAATGTCCCCTGTGCTCCTATGCTGCA
>NW_004443975.1:19710168-19711695 GCF_000243295.1 Trichechus manatus latirostris | reverse complement strand
ATAAGGAATTTGTTCTGAAGTTCACTTTCTAAAAACTGAGCCAGAGAGAAAAACTATGTCGCAAGGTAAAATGTCCCCTGTGCTCCTATGCTGCAGTTCACAGATTTAAATAAGATGTCATGCATAGACAAAACACAGCCCCGTGAAGCGGCGTTCCCAGGTACTAACAGCTTGAGTGTTGCTGATGTTTATTCACACAGTTTAAAACTGTCAATTTGTTCCAAAGTTTATGTTGGGATCTCAAAAATTTCAGTGTTGGAAGTCACCATAGAAGATATTCTAGTCTAATTGTCATACGACACTTAAACTTGTTCTCTGCAGTATCTCTCACAGGGATGGGAAACTTACTGCCTTCCAACACAGGTCATTCCGTTCCCGGACCTTAAGTGAAGAACCCAGAGCACCGAAGTGAGCCCTGGTTCAAAAACAAACAAACCGAAAAAGGTTTTCTTAAGTAATCTTTTAGGAGTGCCTTTGTATAATAATCTTTTGATATGAAACAGCCTCTGAAGGACCACAAGTTAGATATATTCCTGAATATTCCTAAGGTTCACAAAGAAAAACTCTATTAAACAAATACAGGGCAAAGATAGACGAGTCGGAACGCCTGCTATCGAATCTAGACACCACCCTGAGCTGTGAGGACTTTAACAAGTTTCTGAAGCTCAGAAAGGATGAGGAAATATTTGCCTCTCGGAGTCATTGCAAGGCTTAACCAAAAAAATAAAAATCCAACTAAAGCACATAGCATGCAGCCTGATGCATATTAAGCCCTCAAGAATGTGTGTTATTAGTCTTACCTTCCAAATCTTTGCTAACCATTTTGAGACAGATTATTCAAGCTCCATATCAACTAAATATAAAACAAAAATCACCATCTGGTAAGGCAGTATCTGTACATGAAATAACTTTTGTGGCACCTTAAACATATCTGCAAATGGCTTAGGGTCAAGACAAACCTCACAAAGAAGATGCTCTTTGCTATTGCTTATAACTTGGGAGTTTTTGTTTAATACTCTGCATTAATGAGGGAGATTCTTAGGATAATATTACAACAGAGGGTGCAAGAAATACCAGGGAGGTCAGTGCGGTTCTGTAACTGTCATCTAACACAGAAATATTTTCCTTGAATACCATTAAAGCTTTCTCCTTTTCTTTGTTCTGCTTTTTGAAGGCAGTGGGAACCCAAATTTCCCTACTAATAATTTCTGTTTTCAGCTTGGCAGCATAATGATATCAGACTTGAGGGAAAAAAAATCACCTTGGCAATGTCTTCTTCAGAGGCTTTTACAAAAGAGATTTTGTTAGGAACAATTAACTAACTAGGCTCGTTAAGTAAGAGAAAATAAATCTGCTTGTTACTAAATGACCAGGGTAGCTTTATATTTTTTTAAAGAGAACCTACCTGGAAAATGCTACGCCCTTTATATGAGCATTTTATTAAAATGGAAGACATACAACAGAAGGGCAATTAGACAAGTAAGTCGCTCTTTGCCACCCCTGCTGACAGGGTAAACCCAGAAGACT
>NW_004443975.1:19699591-19710068 GCF_000243295.1 Trichechus manatus latirostris | reverse complement strand
GCATTTTATTAAAATGGAAGACATACAACAGAAGGGCAATTAGACAAGTAAGTCGCTCTTTGCCACCCCTGCTGACAGGGTAAACCCAGAAGACTGATCTCTGTGTCCCCACTGCCATATATATAAATCAACACACAAGCTGTGGTTGTAGCAAAACAATTCTGGGATAATTTTTCTTTATATCCTGGGGGCTCTGAGACTATGGCTTCCCAGAATCAAAACAACTGATTGGGAAGTGTAATGGCAGCTAAATGAATAAATGTATAACTGGTGTTCTCTCTCATACACCTGTATGTATGCACACATACATATATACATTGCTTTCTCTAAACTGAAAAATGGGAATATACCCGGTGGATTATGATCCGACAGCTCAGAATTAATAGGGCTTCTGGACAAAGAATCCATTAATATGGAAGAAGAGGAGTTGCTACCACCTGGATATTCCTACTATTCTTTCCAGCTAAAGATGTCCTAAGCATTGGGCCCCCGTTGAACCCGTTGCTGTCGAGTTGATTCTGTCTCATAATGACCCTACAGGAAGAGTGGAACTGCCCCTATTAATCCATGAATCAGAGAAAAAGAAGAAGGCCTTCCATTCTATACCACCCCCCACAAAAAAAAATTTCTGTCAAGTCAATTCTGACTCATAGTGACTCAACAGGACAGAGTAGAAATGCCCCACAGGTATTCCAAGGTGGTAAATCTTTAGGGAAGCAGACTGCCACATCTTTCTCCCATGGAGTCGCTGGTAGGTTCCAACTTCCTGTCTTTCAATTAGCAGCTGAGTGCTTAACCACTGTGACACAAGGCTCCTTTCTATTCTATAGAGAATGGCAATTCTTAACGGATTTAAGACGATTTGTCAAGTTCCTGAAAAGGAGGATTTAAATCAAGCATTACACGACCCTTTTAAGACAGTGGAAATCTACCAAGGAAGAAAAATAAAAGATGATTCTAGATCCTCATCATAAATTAAAGGAGAACTAAATAAATGGAAAGAAATCCCATAATCACAGACTGGAAGACAATAGTGTTAAGACCATAACACTCCTTAAATTGATCTACAGGTTCAGTACAATCCCTATCAGAAACCCAGCTGACTACTTTATAAAAATTGACAAGCTGATTCTAAAATTCATATGGAATTTCAATGAACCTAGAATAGTCAAAACAATGCTGAAAAAGAAGATAAGGTTGGAGGCCTCAAATTTCCTGATTTCAAAATTATAAAGGAATGATAACCAAGAAAATGTAGTACTAGCACAAGAAGGGAAACATAGATCAGTGAAATAGAATTCAGAATCCAGAAATAAACCCATATGTGAATGGTCAGCAGATTTTCAAAACTGCCAGGATCATTCAATGAGGAAAAGTAGTCTTTTCAACAAATTGTAATGGAATACCTGGATTATTGTTAGGTGTTGTCGCGTCAGTTCCGACTCCTAGCGACCCCATGTACAACAGAAGAAAGCACTGCCAGGTCCTGCACCACCCTCACAATCATTGCTATGTTTGAGCTCACTGTTGCAGCCACTGAGTCAATCCATCTCATTGAGGGTCTTCCTCTTTTTCACCGACCCTCTACTTTATCAAGCATGATGTCCTTTTCCAGGGACAGGGCCCTCCTGATAACATGTCCAAAGTACGTAAGACGAAGTCTCGCCATTCTTGCTTCTAAGGAACATTCTGGCTATACTTCTTCCAGGACAGATTTGTTCATTCTTTTGGCAGTCCATGGTATATTCAATATTCTTCACCAACACCATAATTCAAAAGCATCAATTCTTCTTCGGTCTTCCTTATTCATTGCCTAGCTTGCGCATGCATATGAGGCAATTGAAAACACCATGGCTTGGGTAAGACACACCTTAGTCCTCAAAGTGATATCTGGATAACCACGTGCAAAATAATGAAGTTGGACGCTTACTTTACACCACATACAAAAATTAACTCAAAATGGATCAAAGACCTAAATAAGAGCAAACACTACAAAACTCTTAGGAGACACCATAGGGTAAATCTTCATGACCTTGGATTTGACAAAGGATTCTAAGATATGACACCAAAAGCACAGCAACAAAAGAAAATAAAACAGATAAATTGTACTTAATCAAAATTAAAACCTTTTTTATTTCAAAAGACACCGTCAAGAAAATAAAGAGACAACCCACAGAATGGGAGAAAATACTAGCAAATTTTATATTTAACAAGGGACTTGTATCTAAAATATATAAAGAACTCTTACAATCAAAAATACAAAGACAGCTAACTAAAAAGCAGGCAAGGAAATCTTAGGGTGGCGTGAGTTCATGTTAATGGAGGAGGAACAACTCAGAAAAGGAGGGTGAGAATGGGTACACAAGCTGAAGAAGGTAGTCAATGTCACTGAGCTGTACGTGTAGAAACTGTTGAGTTGGTGTAGTTTTGCTACGTATCTTCTCAACAACAGCAACAAAATAAAAATTAAAAAAGAAATTTAAAAAAGTGGGTATTTATTGAATAAACATTTCTGCAAAGAAGATATACAAATGACCAATAACCACATGGAAAGATGAACAACATCATTAGTCATCAGGGAAATACAAATATAAATCACAATGAAATACCACTTTACATTCATTAGGATGGTTAGAGTCAAAAGTCAAATAATAACAAGTGTTGGTAAGGATGTGCAGAAATTGGAAACGTCATTCACTACAACTTGGAATGTAAAATGATGCAGTGGCTTTGGAAAACAATCTGGCAGTTTCTCAAATGTCTAAACATATAATTAGCATATGACCCACCTATTCCACCCCTAGGTATATACCCGAGAGAAATGAAAACATATGTCTACACAGAAACTTGTACACGCATATTCCCAGCAATATTATTCACAATAGCTAATAGGTAAAAACAGCACAAATGTCCATCAATGGACGAATGGATAAACAAAATACAGTATATCCATACAGTGGAATAGTATTTGGACATAAAAAGGAAGGAAGTACTAAAACATGGATGAAACTTGAAAAAACATTACACTACAACAATAGGTATACACACAGAAGGGCAACATTCTTTGATGGTTACCAGGGATGGGAGGCAAAGGGAGAGGAATAACTTTCTAGATAGTGGACACTTGTTATTTTTGGTGACGGGAAAGGCAATATTTAATATGAGAGAAGTCTTCACAACTGTCCGAGGAAAATGAAGACACTAAGAAGTACACAAGAATAAGGGACGATTTTGGTAAATGCTATAACATACAATAGTGCAACAATAAAAATAACAACCAAAAAAATATGTATGTAGTTGCCTAGGTAGACATGTATGCACATCTGTGTACAGGAAGGCACATATGAGTATATGGGGGTGCAAGTACAAGTGTATCTGTAGACATATGCATACACACGTTTATGTGTGTTGCATATATATTCATATATATAATAAACCACGTAGGGGGTACAGTTACAGCTACTTCCTAGACATAACCAAACACCTCACCTCACGGCATTGGATTGCTGGGTATAAAGGCTTGGGACCGTAGTCTCAAGGGACATCTTGGTCCATCCATTGGTATAACATAGTTCATAAGGATAATATTCTACATCATAGTTTAGTCAGTAGTGTCTGGGGTCTTTAAAGCTTGCAAGCGGCCATCTAAGATGCAACTATTGGTCTCTACTCATCTGGAACAAAAGAGAATGAAGAAAACCAAAGACTCAAAGAAGAAACTAGTCCACAGGACTAATAGCCCATATGAACCACAGCCTCTTCTAGCCTGACACCAGAAGAACCAGATAGTGCCCAGCTATCACGACCCACCGTTATGATGAGGGACACAATAGAAGGTCCTGGACAGAAAGGGAGAAAATTGTAAAACAAAACTCAAATTCCTAAAAAAGGCCAGACTTACTGGATTGATAGAGACTAGAGGAACCCCCAAGACCATCACCCTAAGATAGGCTTTGAACTTGGAACCGAAGCCACTCCCAGTGGTCACCTTTTATCCAAACAATAGATTGGCTTATAAAATAAACATTATCACCCATAAATACTATGCTCCTTTAAATAATCAACTATATGAGACCAAAGGGTCAACATTTACCCTAAAACAAAGATGAGAAGATAAGGAGGGGCAGGGAAGCTAGATTAATGGAAAGAGAACAGGAAGAATGGAAATACTGAGAACGTTGACACTTTGTGAAAAATGTAACCAATGTTATGGAACAAGTTGCATAAAAATTGTTAAATGAGAACCTAAGTTGCTGTGTAAACTTTTACTTAAAACACAATAAAATATTAAAAAAAAAAATTATGCTAAGTGAAAGAAGCCAGTCAAAAGACAGTAAGTATTTGTTGAGGTTTACTAAAACTTATTTCCATCCTGTGATTCTTTTTCCCACTGCACTCTGATATCAAAATTTCCTCAGCAAAATTTAATGTACCTGGGTGGCACGAACAGTTAAGCTCTTGGCTGCTAACTGAAAGGCTGGAGGTTCGAGTCCACTCAGAGACACCTTGGAAGAAAGGTCTGGAGATCTACTTCCAAAAGATCATAGCCATTAAAAACTCTATGGAGCACAGTTCTAGTCTGACACACATGGGGTCTCCATGAGTTAGAATCAACTCCACCAAATGGTTCATTTTGTTTTGTTATGATGAGGTTGGTAGAATTCTTACTTTTCTTCTTGCACGTTTTAAAATGTGGATGATTTGTCCATTTTTTTTTTTTTTTTTTTGGTGGTGTATTAGTCTCCTTTCTCTTCTCCTCCTTTGCCTCATCCTTTTGTTAAGACAAAGGAGAAAGTCTTCCTTTCCGAATCCAAACTAGTCTTAAAAGTACTGTTGTGGGTGACAACTTCTGCTTGGGCTAAAGTCCCTTCCTCCTCTTTTTATACTGTGGACTCTCTTCCCTTCACCTAAGGTTAGAGATTGGAGACCAGGCTTCCTCAGGAAATATCTGAGGACATTATACCTTACTGATGTATTCCTATAAAAAGCTTGGAAAAGACCCCTAAAGCCACTGACATTGCCAAAAGAGAACAACTTTGATATGAATTTGGTATAGTTCAGCAATCAGCCTGAGATCCAGAGGCTAGCTCCTAATATCCCTGTTTACCGCGTGCCAGACCCTGTGTCTCTGTAGCTCTCTACTGGTCTTCGCAAAAGCCCACAAAGTAAGTTCTACCTTCAGTCACATATTTACAAATAAAGAGCCTGAGGCAAGAAAATCTTAGAGAGGTGATACACTGCTTCAGGTCCATGTAACTTGCTTCAGGTAACTCGCTTCAGGTCCAGGGCCTGAACTTAGATCCACCTGACCCTCCTTACTGTCTCCCAAAACAAAAGCTCAGGTTGATCTAGTCCTTACTCTAATTCTAGACCACCTAGCACCCCAAGCATTTATACTGCAGCACCTTACTGGATTTTCACAGCAACTATTTATTTGCAAATGCTATTATCGTTATCATCATTTTACAGATGAGGAAACCAAAGCTTATAAAGGTGAAGTAACCACTTCTTGAAGGCACACTGAAAAGCACACTTTGTTAGCCTGAAATCACTGAACTAACCCTCCATGCAGCCTTGATGTGGCTACACTTGGGCACGCAGGCTGGCCTGGCTGGGGAATGCTATGCTGTGCATATACGTGAGTCTCCTGCTCACCCGCAAGAGTAAAAGAAAAAATACCTGAGTTGCCAAGGTGAGACTCATCGTGCCCATCAATAAGAAAAACTCTCCCATCCTTTGATCAGTGAATTCTATACCTAAATAAAATAATTATTGCTTTCATAAAATGTCTCTGTTTGCCACTGACAGAGACAAAACTGAACCAATATGTCCTGCAATAGCCTTTAAATAACCAAGGAGAGAGATCAAAATAAAAATAAATCTTGACCAGATTTATAGGTGCACCTTGATTAGTTTTTGTTTTTTCCTTCAAATAAGCAATACCTGGGGAAAAAATGAAAAGGGAATGTTGAGAGCAGATATCTGGTAACAGATGGGTTTTCTCTGACATACAGTATGGTATAATGCTGAAAAAACAATGCTGGACCATCATTCGTGACGCTTACTAGCAAAGTATACCACAGAGAAAGACAAAGGGGATTTGTCAGGATGTGCAATGCTACAACCGCTTGGATTTGAACAAACTATCATTTGTTTGGAAACCCTAGGGGCGTAGTGGTAAGAGCTATGGCTGCTAACCAAAAGGCTGGCAGTTCAAATCCACCAGGTGCTCCTTGGAAACTGTATGGGGCAGTTCCACTCCGTCCTACAGGGTCACTATGAGTGGGAATCAAATCCATGGTAATGGGTCTTGGTTTTTTCATTTGTTTAACTGAACTTCCCAAAGTTTTGTCGTGGTATTCTGTTGTTTTCTCCGGAGACACAACTGTTTCTGTTGTGTTTTTGCTTCAGCTGGTAATGATTTTTTTTTTCTTGAAAATTTGAAAGTTAAAATTAAAAAGCATAATTCATTCAGAACTAATTACGGTGCTGGCTAATGCAAAGGCTTAACTTTTAAAAATTCAATTATAAACAATGTGATGCAACTGGAATTTTTTACCCATTAGCCATCACTGCCTTTTCATGCTTCCACATATACTCAGATATCTTCCCTAAGTGATCAGCCTCAATTAGCAAAGACGCCAGTCAACGAAGCTAAGGATTACTATTTTTAAAAGTCTCGTTTTTCTATCAACCTCCTTTTTAGTGAAAACCTCTTCGTTTCCCTCAGGCAGCACTTTATCTAAGATGCATTTGGCTAGTAGAATAAAAAATACCTATTAAAGGAAAGAAGGTTCCCATCAAAGCTGTTGAAATCTGATTTCATTTCAGATTCTAGAACTAATGTTTTTTGTTTAAATAGATTTTGCCTGTCAATTTTCAGACCTGCTGTGGCCATCAGCTTATATGGACTGCTGTGGTCAACACGGGGGTTGTAGTGGCAAATTTTATTATAGACTGGTAATTGAATTGAACAGGTTTACATTTGAATAGATTTACTACATCATGGTCTCTGACATACTGCATGGGACTGAAATCCCTCTCCATCCATAAAGATATATTTAAGACAGTATCATTCTCTCCAGGCTTGGAAGGCAAATGTAAACCCAAGGAGATGGCCAGATGTAATTATGCATTTGTACGCAGGGTGTAACGCAATATTTCGCAGCATTTTTTTAAGTACAAAAGAAAAAGAATATTCCATATTTACTCATAACCATCTCATCCTTTCTGTCTGGGGTGAGTGGGTAGCTTGGAGAACTGACACTGTGCCATCAAAGTGGGCACAAGGAAGTGGAGGAAAAATAAATTATTATTTGAGTATGTCGACAACAGCAGCAATTCCCTTGAAAACAGACCCTTTAAAGGCTTGATCACAGCAACTGAAGAGGTGTGAACCACAGATAAGCCCTGCCCCATTGACTTTCATCTAGAATGTTTAATTAAACACAGCTCACACTCTTCAGTTACTCTTTCCGAGCTTCAGGACTGCTCCTCATGAAAAACCACATTGGGAAAAATTCCTTAGGCGAAATTATTTTTTCTACTTCCTCCTTAGACCTGGAAGGGGAAGATAAACCACGTGCAGTGGGCAAATAGTTGAGTAAGTATAGTAGTAAAACCAAACTAATCCCAAAAGTCTATCTACCTGGAAATGGAGGCGTGCCTCCATGCACGTTAATTTTTGAAAATAAAATTCAAATCTAGAACACATCAATTAGAAACATTGATTTACTACTCTTATAACATTTAAAAAATGATTTGCTTAAAAAAACGATTCTTCAATTTTCAACTCTTTGAAACCCTTAATTAAGCTTTGCTGAATGAATGTAAGTTTAGCTTGAGTCTACAGCCCAACTGAGTCGCAATAACAATATAATTGAGATCAAAATTTGACTGTCAATCACTTATCATTACATTCTGAAATAGGTTTCATTTGTTAGTCTGCTGTAGGGTATAAGGCAATTAGTAAAATAAAGTTTTTCACTATAGAAAAGTAACCTACCACCATCTTCCTAATTAAAAGGAAAATCCTTTGCCATGTGGGATGGGTTGTTATTGTTGAGCTTCTGATTTTTATGTTTTTCTTTGTCAAAACGGTCCTTTTGGCATTTTCATGCACGTTTTCTCTAGTGAGTGCAAACATATCTGTCTTTTTCACTGCTGCATTGCTAGAAACTAGACCAGTGCCTGGCTCACAGGAAGACCTTAATAAATATTTAGTGGATGGATTATAAAGGTAAAACATGTTTACTGTGAGGAATCCTAACAGTGTCAACAATTATACAGTGAAACGAGAAACAAGTATATCTCATTGTTATGTTTCTTCATCGGAGTAACAGTGTTACTGATGAGTACCTACCCTTGCTTTCACCTCTCCCAGCACACACCATCACAGCAAGGCGTCTGCCTTACATCTCTCTCTCCCAATCTCTCTCCACAGAAACTGAATCACGTCAGAAGGCAACTTAGTTTTTGTTGTTGTTTGTTTTTTACTTGACAATGTATTTTGGTCATCTTTTCATAAGACTTTAATTATCAAGTAATGTATTTGATTGCTTATAGCTGTTTTCCAAAGGAAGAGCAAAGTTGAAGAGGAGAGTAAGAATTGGAGAGAGTCCTCTTTGTTCCTAGTCCTGTGAGGAGGCACCAGACTTTCTGGGAAGAGGCAGAGAAATACGGCATGAATCCTCTGTACCCAGCTACAACCTGATTCACTCATCTTTCTATAATATTGTTCACAGTAAACACCTGGGAATAAGAAGAAACCACAAAAGAATTGTGAGATGTAGTAATGCCATACCTACTTAAAGTTCTGGTTTGTCCTGGGTGAATGAACACTTGGGTTTATATGGATTTAGTAGCTAAAAATAGGGGGTCTCCAGTAACAACGAAATGTGCAATTGTACAACCTAATATGGTAAACCCATGGAACAGAGTACGTTTCCATAATTTAACAGAAGCTATCTACAATTTTAATAATTTTAATTTTTAAATATTTAATTTATCTAATTTTCTTTCAAAATTCAATGACTGATTTTCATTTTGTTACTTTATAAAATTATCGTATTTATTTTAAACCCTGGTGACTTTTCTGTGGAGAAGGAAACAGTAAAATCTAAAAGTATTTAAAATGCACATGTACTAAAGCATATACATACAAAGAGATATATTTTTTTAAAAAAACAACAAATTAACATTGCAAACAAACAAAAATCTGAATGCTAAGCTTCCCAAAGAAAAGAACAATTTATCTCCAAATCTGAGCTGAACAGACATGCTAAAATTTACAAATATTTCTGGACTTGTGACTTGCGTAGAATAATTGAGTAGATTCTGGAATCTTACCACTTGGATTCAATTTCTGGCTCTGCTCCTCATTAGCTGTTTGGGCTTAGGCAATTTGTTTAGAACCGGATACATGTGCTAAATTATTTTGTGTTTTTTGGTTGTTACCCCCCTCCCCAACCAAAAAGCAAAGGGAAAACAATTTTAATATCACTGTTGCAAGCTCTTTATAAAGGAAGTAAGCCCAAAAGCAAGAAATAAAGAATGCTATAAACCTCAAGATGTAAAATTAAAAAAAAAAAATCTGTGTGTGAACCTAGTACTGAGAAAAAAAGCAAAAGACAATGACAGCAACCTCTTGGTTGTCCTTATCCCTTGCCTTCTGCAAACTGTAAAGATGAAAGCTCAGAACTGTAAAGCATGCCTGGTGGGTTGAGCGGCACATCAGATGTGTCCTACCTCGTCCCTTCTGTTGATGCCAAGCAGTTAGGCACAAACTATCAGAAAGTTCAGGTGTAAAGAAGGAGTGTTCTGCTATCAGACTCAGGGCACTGTACCCCATCTTTTCCTGCTTTCTCTAAAATCGTTGTAATTCCCGCTGCCCCCACCCTGCCCCATCCCCAACCTAAAGCATGGGGCCACTGACAAAATGCCTTACCTTCTTTCAGCATGCCCACTTTTAAACACTTCATGAAGCGGCACGCCTGGCACGATTTGCGTCTGCGCTTTGTGATTTCACATTCATTTGTGGCAGGGCAGCTGTATTCTATATTACCTACGACACAGAGTTTGAAGAAAAGATGCTGTTAGATTCCAAAGGCCCAGAACATATTAGCATCCCAAAGGCAATGCCAACTTGTTACCGCCCTCACTCTAAAAAAGTCACTTGGGATGGGATCCTGAGGAATGCCACAAACCTCCAGAAGCTGGATTCTCTGCTCTGACCACTGAAGACCCATCAAACAACGGGAAGATACATGGTGAAACTCTTCAAAAGATTAGGTTAAACATGAGCCATTAGAATATTATCTTTATTCCAGCTGTGCACGATAATAGTGTTCCAGTCTTATGACTGAAAGGAAATTTCAATGTAGATTATTTCTATAAAAATACAAACTCAAAACAGTATTTTTGTGTCATCCGTCCTGGATTTCTTTGGGCTACTAATGCTGTGGTGCATCAGGCTTAT
>NW_004443975.1:19690705-19697663 GCF_000243295.1 Trichechus manatus latirostris | reverse complement strand
GTCTCTATGACACAGAACAGTGTGAACCTCACGGCGAAAAATGATCATCAGGCTAATTTGGGGCCCGGTGGCAAGCTCCTGGAGCCCTGGTGGCACCGTGGTTAAGCGTTTGGCTGCTAACCAAAAGGTCAGCAGTTTGAATCCACCACCCGCTTCTTGGAAACCCTATGGGGCAGTTCTACTCTGTCCTAAGGGTCTTTCTATGAGTCGGAATGAACTAGACAGCAACGGGCTTGTTTGTTTGTTTTTTGGTTGGTAAACTAGAAGGCAGAGGCTGAAAGGACATAGTTCTTGCTACAACACTTATACCAGAGACTGAGAACACAATTCTATGTTTGGTAAATGCTTATGGACGACAATGATGATCAGCATCATCATGAAGATGTTTGTTACTCTATTTGCATGATTAATTCCAAGCTCTTAAGCTCCTTGAAAATATTACCAATAAGAATAAACTGCTTTGAAATTATATTTTTATAATTAGTTGCTTTTTTTTTTTATATTAGAGTTTCGATCATTCATGGTAGTACCTACACATTTGAAACATGAAGTATGTAACCAGAAGATCCAAACTTTAAATGTTTTCAATTGGTGCCAGTGACAGTGTGCGGGATGTGCTTTGGGGCTGCCTACAGCTTTGCAAAGAAGCTGCCTTTAAAATAAAATCTCTCTCCACCATCAGCTCTGTCACATAGTGCTTGGAGGTCTTCCGTTACTACCTAGCCCTTTCCCCTTGTGATGAAGTGCATTAGTATCTTAATGAAAATGCATTCTGTTTATTGCCCTCTTGGGAAGGGGGAGGTCATCACACCAAATGCATAAATTGTCATCAGAGACGGTCCGAGCATAATTGCAATTTTGCTGCTCCATGTTTGCAACACTCAGGGTCCATCCAAGTCCCCGGAAACAGGCGCAGATTTGAGTAATTAGCATAGAGTCTGCCTGGGACCACAGCATTGATGAAATATTTCAGAGTTAATCACACTTTGTAAACACTGATTTATATTGACTACCTTTCTCCAGACTGATGTCTCCTCATTAAATATCACATTAGTGGATTGCAGGGCTGCACAAAGACTCAACTACTCAGCAACCGTTAATTCAACAGGAAGTAACACCTAACCACTTATACCTACTGAAAACTGGTCAAGTATGCACAACTCAAAACAAATGTCTGCAGATTATAACTTGAGATAAACCTATCGAAACTGTTGGACTAAATTAGAATTCTAGTTCAGGCATTTATAACAATAAGAGCAAATGCTTTTTAACATAAGAGGTTAAATAATAAGAGAATTAACTGAATCAACAGAAAAACACTATCACCCTTCTCTCAGAGACATTATTGGCTCTGTACTCAGAGAAAACCAGGACAAGTCAAAGGAAGCAGGCTGACCATGCGACGGCTGAGAATAAATGGATTTGAAATCTGAACTTTAGATGAACCCCTTTTCAGTGTTGACTTTCTCTAACCATCGCTGAAAACTTATTTTGTGTCATGAGAGTGTTGCTAGTAATTTTCTAGGTGTTAATTAGTATTCTACTACTAGATCCTTCCACTCTACATGGCTCTAGTTACAAATGAAACCGAGGCCTTTGCTTTCTTAGCAAGGATGAACAATAACAGGTTAGCAGCATCAGAAAGAAAAAAAAGATTTTTCACCAAGCAGCATTTCTTTCTGTTTTGGAAAAGTCAGCATGAAGTAATACTTTGTTTACCGTCCAGTAGTGAGGCATGAACACTAGTCCCACATGTTTAGCCCAGTGCTGGAAACTTCTACCTGCATGACCCATCATCAAAATATATATGTGAAATCATCTTTCTTTTCAAATGAGTCCCTCTTCTCCTTTGGAAATTGTATCCTCATCCTTCATATCAACACACTTCTCTGACAAGAACCTAAATTAGGCACATGTGGTCTCACACCTACACTATTGCCACTGTCTCCTAACGGGGCTGCTTGCCTCCGTCCTGTTACACTCTAATCCATCCTGCATACCACTATCATATTCCTCATCCTACGACTGCTTTCATCAGGGCACTATCCTAATTAGAAAGAAAGAAAAAAATCAATAGATTCCTACAGCCTCCTGAATTAAATATAAACTATTGGACTAGCAAACAGGATTCTCCCACAATCTGTCACTTATTTTCTAGTAATGTTATAATTACTACCTTAAGTGCGCTTTCCAAAATGACTTATTCATTTTTTTATTGTGTCTTTCAGACTTCCCTCTGAGCATGATCTGCAATTATGTCCAAGGCTCAGTGTTCAACTCAAACGCCATTCATAGCTTTCATGAAAATTTCTCAGCTTCTCCCAGCAGAAAACGATGAGCTGGTTCTCTTGTCTTTTCAGGTAGTCTCATCAAATACAGTGTTTTGTCATATCTTTTCACGTATACATTTCCCAACAGATAGGAAGAATCTGGAGACAAGGACCATTTCTTATGCAGGAGAGAAATCCTCCACCAAAAAATAGTATGTAAGTAAACTAATATACTTATAATAACTTAGTACATTCTTGACGTCCCAAGGTCATTAGGAACATCAGTTGTAGTGCTGTAATGAGTAATAAGGAGCCCTGGTGGCACTGTGGTTAAAGCACTGGGCTGCTAACCAAAAGGTTGGCAGTTTGAACCCACCGGCCACTCTGCAGGAGAAAGATGTAGCAGTCTGCCTCTGTAAAGATTTACAGCCTTGGAAACCTTACGGGGCAGGTCTACTCTGTCCTGCAGGGTCGCTATGAGTAGTAAGTGTGGTTTAATGTAGTAATACTCACAGAGGTGAAGGAACTGAATGTCCCATTAGAAAGCTTGGAAAGCCACTCCACAAACAATTTTAAAACCTCGATGCTAACCCTTGGAGCCACCTTTATACTAAGTAACAGTTAAGTTCACAAAGTAAAGACTGTCACCCTGGAGTACTGCGTTCTTTTAAAAAAAAATCTATATAAGACCACATCTACAGCAGCTATTTTAAAGCACAGATGAGAAGGTTGGAGGTCAGGGGGTTTAAGTCAATGGGGGTAAAACAACTAGAACTGAAATGACGGGAAAGCTGACACAACGTGTAGACTACAACCAATGTCAATGATCATTTTGTCTCGAAACTGTTGAACGGGAGTGAGTTTTGCTGTGTATATTCTTACCAAAAATAAAATGTTTCTTTTTTTAAGAAGTAGAAGGAAAGCTAGTTAGTTTTTCAAAACCTTGAAAAGTAGCTTTGACAAAAAAAGGAAATGTCTGACAAAAGAGAGAGAGAAATCAAGGGTGAAACCGAAAAAAAAAAAGGCTTCTGGGTAGCAAAGGGTGAAAAGAAAAGAAAAAGCTGTAAGATGCTTTAAAGGAAATAAAAGTGCACCGTGAAATGAACAGGATCAGAATAAAGGGAAAATCAAATATGAAAAAGCAGATAAATGACATGAGAAGAGCAGAGCTATTTAATTTTTTATCCCATTATAACATCTTTATTATTTACAAACTATGTGCTCTCAGAACAGAGTCACAATTGCAGAAAACCTGTAGGAGTGATTTAATAATAGGAGCTGAACCTATGAAGGACTCTTCTACGGACGATTATGTAAAGATTTTTCAATTTCTTTGAAAAACAGAAGAGAACTCATCAAACTGCTACATGAGAGCTTTAGATCACATGTAAGGAAGTACTCTAGGTTCCTTTCTAATCATTATATTCCATAATTTGTCAATGACAAAGAAATACAAAGGCAGGGAAATTTTTAAGAATAGTACCTTAGAATGAACTCTTGAGGAAGGGCTCTATTTTATTCATTGCTAAATCCCCAGAACTTATCGATGAGCCTGGAATTTTGTATCTCATGCTGGGTTGCGATAAAGACACGTGGTCTCTGTTTATGAGGTATCCAAAGTCTTATGGAAGAGACAAACCAAACCCATTGCCATCAAGTCGATTCTGACTCATGACAACCCCATGTGTTACAGAGTAGAACTGCTCCACCGAGTTCTCTTGGCTATGATCTTAATGGAAGCAGATCACCAGGTCTTTCTTCTGTGGTACAGTTGGGTGGGTTTTACTGCCAACCTTTAGGTTAGCAGCCCACTGCAAACCATTTTTGCCACCCAGGGAACCATATGGAGGAGACAAGACATGTACACAAATAACAATGCAGCTTAGTGAGTGCTATAATACTGAATGCAGGGCTAGCATGCACCTGCACACACATGCACTCCCACAAATGCAGAGATGAGGCTTAGGAAAGAAGCAAATTGTTCACACAGCAGCAAAGGTTTGAACTGCGCTGTGAAAAAAGAATAAACGACCTCATGAGGGTAAAGGAATCTTTTCAAAACTACAGGGAACACAGCAATAGTGCAAAAATTTCACTGAGTGTGAGGAAAGAATAGTGACCCTAAATGTTTTCCTAAATGATACATTCTCAGTTAAGAGTAGAGAAATTGTTTACAATGAATCAGGTATCCTTCAGCCAGATGTACTGTTTCAATGAATTTGTCTTGACACATATGGATGATAACCTTGATTTCACCAAGTAACTCTGATTTATATCTTGAAAAGCAAATCAACAACATTCTAAAGAACTTATTTGCTGGAGGAAAACCTCTGTAATTTCCAAGCCCTCCCATTGAGTTACTTAGCTCCTTGTTATTGGCTATGATCAACCATCCAACAAAGTCTTTGATCCATGTTAGAGTCTACAGACATTCTGCCCTTGAAAAACCTTCCCTGGTGCTTTTTCTATTCAATAAAGAAAGTATTTTATCCAAAAAATGTGCTGCCCCAAGCACCTGAGTAGCAACGTTACATCTCTTTTGGTAGTGGTTCAAAGGCATTACTCCCAGCGGACCACAGGATGGCGAAGAGGCACTTGCTTTCCTTCAATTCGCTGAAAGTGGAAACTAGAGAAAAATATTTCTAAAAGCAATTGTGGGCACCCCAGAAGGCTGACACTGGACAGTCATTCCGGAGGATGCAGAAGTTACTGTTCATAGCATAGGATTCTCACTGCAGACACAGACTTTTCTGGGATTATAGCTTGCCATTTTCTGGGACACATTTGTTAGGTGGCACCAGGGACTGAACTGGGCAGCTACTGATGACACCACTGGAATTTTCCCAGTTTTTTCAGTAGCTGAGGAAGTGAGATCCGCTGCAGAGAGAACGGAATCAACATGGAAGCTTGAGGTTTTTAAACCAGGCTGACAAGAATGATAGAGCAATTTATAAAATCTCTTGGCGGCTTTTCAGAAAGTTCTGGGCTCTGATTACTTATTTCACAGTCTTTTGTACAATTAGTTTGCAGGCAATATAATTTTCTCACTTACTGCTTAATAGAATCTTGCAGCTAGCTGGCGGATAGAATAACAGGGTGTATGTTAAACCCCAGCCTGGAGTGCCAGTGGATAATTTGTACATTCCTTTCAGTCACTTAATGGACTTTTACAGTTTGGCAGTGAAAGGGCTGAATGATGTAAATTAGCGTGGCATCTCAAAATAAAAATATATGTCAACTCTTTACTCCCGATTCACATCACTCCCACACGGTAATGATGCATTTGGATTTATGTAGCTCCTGAGAGTTGCTCTCTTTTTCATACATACAGACATCATAATTGTAAAGCCCATTTGAAAGCATCTGTATATTTCTCCCAATTGTTTTAATTTTATTAACACAACCAAATGGCTTGAGATGACCCACAGGGCATTTCAAGGGGTTTATCCAATTGTTTTTCAACATTAAGTGATTTAAAAATAATGGTATTTTCCTCAATACACAATTACAGAGCATTAAAAATATGCAGGCAATAATGTGAAGTATTTTGTTTCAAATACAGTAAAACATAAAAAAAGAAAGAAGGAAAAAAAGAAAACCGTCTCTGAATCAGCAGACTTTGTATTCTGTACTGTGCAGTAGTAAAGGTTTATCCAATACAACTTCCCTCTCATGCCTCTTCTTTTATATATGCTCCATTTTTTCTGGCTACTTTCTGCTCATTTCATCTGAGATGGGAAATGACACTTATCTATAGCTGGAATAAGGAGCCCAGGTGGTACAGTGGTTAAAGCACTTGGCTGCTAACTCAAAGGTCAGCAGTTCGAACCCACCAACCGCAGTCTGCTTCTGTAAAAATCACAGCCTTGGAAACCCTATGCGGGCAGCTCCAATCTGTCCTATATGGTCACCATGAGTAGGAATCGACTCAATGGCAACTGGTTTTTTTTTTACAGCTGGAATTATATAATAATTTATTATACATCAGTAGCAAAGAAAGTCATAATGACATCAATGTACATATACGTTAAGGGAGCTATTTTTTTCAAAGAATATACTCAAAGTTAGATTAAAAAATGTAACCTAGGAAAACTATAACCGTTCCTAAGAGATTACACCAAACACTTTTTGATGCTTCTTTTAGAATTTCCACTAGAATCACTTTACAAATCTGACTCATGGTGACCCCATGCGTGTCAGAGTAGAATCATGCTCCACAGGTTTTTCGCTGGCTGTTATTCAGAAGTAGATCATCAGGCCTTTTTTTCTGAGGTGCCTCTGGGTAGGCTTGAACCTCCAACCTTTTAGTTAGCAGCAAGCGTGTTAACCATTTGCACCGCCAAGGACTCCATAAAAAGGGAATCGGTACGGGTCACATTACACTTCATTTTCATTGAAAACAATTTGATTGTCCTCTTCATCACAAGATGTGATGCCAGGTGATCTCTGTCCATTCATGAATTTAACGTATCCTCGGAGGTCAAAGATCTGAAGGTACCACCACTGAAGGTATTTAGAGAACCTGCTTCAGGCTCTAAAAGATGTTCAAAAACGTGACATGGAATGGCAATGCTGGACTCCTGAAGGGTCCCAACCACCTCCAAATTATAGGCTGTGGTACGCTGAGTGTGAGGAGAGGAGCGTCACATTAACAGTCCATCTCCACTCTGAAGTCTAGCCTGTGGTAC
>NW_004443975.1:19663095-19690582 GCF_000243295.1 Trichechus manatus latirostris | reverse complement strand
CTGAGTGTGAGGAGAGGAGTGTTACATTAATAGTCAATCTTCACTCTGAAGTTTAGCCTGTGGTACACTGAGTGTGAGGAGAGGAGCGTCACATTAATAGTTACTCTGGCTCTTATCAAAGCAATTTCATACATAGGGTTATGCCAAAATCTTATGTTCTAGGTCCCTGTGCTGTCCCCCCACCATGAAAAAAATGATATTAGAGACAGGAGTACAGAAAATGTCTTTGATACTGGATTCTTTAAAACTCGCTAGGATTAATTACTGATAATCACAAACTTAACATTTAAGAGGTGTAATAATATGTTGGTACAATTGCTGCATTTTCAAAGTGAATCTCAGGCATAGGCCCAAATGGGAATACATGATGCTTTGCCATGAAGGAAGAAAAGGTCAGAAAGTAATCCTCAAGCAGGCAGGCCTGTAAACCCTGAACAATGTCTAGTAACTAGATATCACACTCTGAAGTTTCTGAACTGTATTTGGGAGAAACACTGAAGAAGCTACACCTGGAACCAGCTTCAATCACTTCCCTGTACAATATACCTAATAGAAACAAACAAACAAAAAACCATTGCCGTAGATTCGATTCTGTCTCATAGTGACCTTACAGGACAGAGTAGAATTGCCCCATAGGGTCTCCAAGGAGCGGCTGGTAGATTCGAACCGCCGACCTTTTGGTTTGCAGCCAGTCGCTTAACCACTCACTGTGCCACTAGGTCTCCAATACTATACCTAATGATAACATATTTCCCTGCTGTATTCAACAGAAAATGGCTTAGCAGGGGAAAAATACAGTAAAATGGGAAGGGATTATTTAGTTTTATTTTTTCCAGTTAAAAACAAACAAAACTCCTTGCCTCAGTTTTCCCCAAAATTGTACCACAGTCCTTCCTATTCTTTTAATTCCACAATTATTTACTGAGCATTTAGTAGGCATTGTGCGTGTTTATCTCAAGGAGAAAGTGGCAAAGACTCTTGTGTGTCCACTGTATGTCCATCCTTAGCATGATGTTGTTGTTGTCTGCCTTCAAATCCTTGAAGAAGATATTTGAGAATGAACGAGGGAGGAAGAAGAGGAAAAAAGAGGGAGAGAAAATGGAAGACCCAGGCTCCAGTTCCAGCTCTGGCATTTATTGGCTGTGTGAACTTGAACTAGTTATTTCACCCTCATTACCCTTAGTTACCTAATGTGAAAAGAAGAATAATCATACCTGCCTTACAACAACGTAACAATTACATGAATTAAAGGTATTAAAATCATAAATAGTATGCTGTGTTAACTTTCATGAAAACACAATGAAATTTTTTTTTAAATAATATATAGTTTTGTTTCCCCCTCTGAGAAGAAAGGCAGAGACATCTGAAGATTCCATTGATTATTATCTAGCTTGCTTCTATAACCTGAAGCCTGGAGTTTGGGTTGTTATAAAAACAACCTTCCTCAGATGTACGCAAGGGTGTGAAAACAAATACAGTATTCACTCAGGAAAGAGGAGGGAGGATTCTATCTTGCCAACAACTCCAGAGAGTATATAGCCATGTTTTACAGAAACTGAGGGAGGAAGGAAGAAACGTAATAACTCAAAGAGTCATTTTTTAAAGCACCAAATTGTCTAAGAAGTGAAATACCGAAACATCAACCATATCTCCTCATGAACATTTCCTGTCACTACACTGGAAATCATAAATGACTATCACTGGGAATAATCTGATTCTAATTGAGAGTAGAGGATTTGAAAAGCTCTTTTAAAATCTCACCCTCACTTTATCTCTTGCCACAGTTCCAGGTCAATTTCTACCTCTGTTCCAAGCCTGCCCCATTTTCTGACACTCACACTGAATTACCTGAAGTTCCTAGAAAGCAGGATTCTTTCCCCTGCTGGGCAACTGCATATACTTCCTCATCATTTCCTCAGAGGAGTTCTTCCTAGCCACACACAACCGAGTGACGGTCTTTCTGGGTGTAACCAGTTCATCTTTCACCGGGGTCCTTCTCTTAGCACTTAACATACTTTCTTAAATGTGCCTATTTACCTGCCCACCTCTCATCCTACCTGTATTGTTCCTTGACGGAAGGGGCCTGCAGAATCTCCTGTGCCCAACAGTGTCTAGTTAAGTGAGTGACTCACAGGAAACACTCATTTTCTGTCAGTTTGATTTTTAGTCACCCTCCTTTTCATTCCCCAATTTTAATGTCTAGCCCCAAATTATTCATTAAAAAAATAAGTACAGTTAAGTAGACTAAAAAAAAAAAAAAAACTGATAGCAATCCACCAACAATATATCGTATGGCAGAAAGTAACACAGATTCACAGGATATTAGATTTCAAAGACTCAGCGGAGTCCTTGGATGGTGCTAGCAACGCTAATTGAAAGGTTAGTGGTTCAAGTTCACCCAGAGGCACCTCGGAAGAGAGGCCCGGCGATCTGCTTCTGAGAAATCAGCCATTAAAAGTCCTATGGAGTACATTTCTACTCTGACACATATGGGGTCACCAGGTGTCAGAATCAACTCGCTGGCAACTGGTTATTGGTTTTTTAATTGCAGAAATGAGACTGAAGTTAAGATATCCTGACATCCAGTCCAATCTCTTTGAATGTACCCGTTAAAACTTAGACATCGGTACCTTAGAACCTAGTAACAGCAAACTCTAAGAGTTCCAGGCACTATTCTGAGATATACATACACTCCCATTTTGCAGATGAGGGAATTAAAGTACAAAGACAATAGGTAACTTATCCAGAATAACAGTTTACTTATACCACAGTCTGGATTTCAACCCAGGAAGCCTGGATTCACAACCTGTGCTCTTAACCATGCCATGCTGCCTAACTCTAGTCTTTTAAAGAGAGTTAGCTGAATGCTGTTTAGAATAGAAATTAAAAAAAGGTAAATCCTATCTTCTGCGAGGGTGCTTTGTGTCGCTGTTGTTGCTATTGTTGCTGGTTGGAAAGGACGTTTTGATGCCTGATATAGAAGCCTGGGACTGAGAGGATAAGGTCGAATCTTGGCATTGTCTTTTGCTGTTGTCAGGCTTGTGGTGCAGGGGCAGCTGTGGGATGGATAGGGTTGCTTTCAGAGAATGGAATCTCTCAACACCTCAAAAAAGAAATCCCTCAACTTTCTCTGTACCACTGTGGTTGGTGGCCAGTTTAATTCCACAGAAACAAAACAGACCATGTCACCAAAGCAACAGGTGTTAGGTTGTACACAATGCACTTTAACAATCCCAAAATAATACTATTGTTCATGACAGGAAAAAAAAAAGTGATCAAAATTCAAGAGGACGTTTTCTGACATGCATTTAAACGGAAAGAATTAAATGTCTAATAAAAATACACTTATTAATGAAAATGATGGGGAATATAAATAACTCACCCAATGCGTGCAGAAATGCAGTGTTTTCAGCTGTGATGTGATGATACCTCCTTGGTGCAGAACACATCCCCCGTGTGATGTGTACAGCCACTTCATCTTAGGTTTTAAGCTCTTACAGTGTGGGGATCATGTCACAGTCATCTCCATAAAAGAGCTCAAAGGTGACGACCGCCACAGGAAAGAGGATCTATCTGAGCTAACTCTAACCCCCACATTCACTGAGGTCAGTACTCTACATCAACTTTTACATGTTCTTTCTCTACCTACACATTTTAAACAACCCTGAGGAGTTTACCTATTTCTTTTTTAAATCATACACTTTAAAAAAAAAAGCTTCGTTAACAAACTACTCTTGGTAAAAGTAAGAAATACCAATTAATTACGTCTAATTCTCTATCTTTAGACAGAAAAAGTTTCCAAGTGTCCAGTCCCCAGCAACCGTTACAGATTGGTGCATTAAGTCCGTGTGACAGGTGTGGAGGCATCTGGGTCCCACCCCACTCAGCTAAAGGAGCTAACTCGTAAAAGGGTATTCAACTTCACACCAGTCTTGAGATTTTCCTTGTACTTCAAAAAATTACAAGCAAGCATATCTTTTCCTAATATTGTCCATAAGAGCATCTACTGCTGAATGCCATCAATGTGCCCAGAACTTTGTCAGAAAACGCATATTGGTATCAGATTCTTCCTTTAACAAACAGGTGCACCCTCCAAAGTTAGTCTGAATTTGGGGAAGTCTTACATTACACAACTGATAATAATTGATCTGCATTTAAACTGTTGCTGTCCGTTGTTGTCAAGCCCCAAAGTCATGGTGTCCCCATGCACAACGGGATCAGACCCCGGGGATCCATAGGGTTTTTATTGGCTAATTTTCACAAGTAGATTGCTAGGCCTCTCTTCCTCGTCTATTTTAGTCTGAAAGCGCCACTAAAACCTGCTCAGCATGTAAGTGACAAGCAAACCTCCACTGGCAGACGGGTAGTGGCTGTGCTTGAGGCACAGTAGACGAGAATTGACCTGGATCTCCTGCATGGAAGGTGAGAATTCTATCACTGAATCACCACTGCCCTCGTCGAAACTGTAGGAGGCAGTAGACCACAGCGCTCATGAGCTAACGTGCTGGAGTCCAATCCGGTTCAACTCCTGATTCTGTCATTTATGTGTAACCTTGGGAAGGCTTTTTAAATTTGAAATTGCTTTCTTCGTGTATAAAATGGGGGTAATAATAATAAATAATTTCTACCCCATGAGGTTGCTGTGGAAATTAAATGACATAATATACTTCACATGCTCAGCAGAATGCCTACCACAGAATGAGCACCGATTATTAACAATAATTACAACATAGCAACTTTACTCAAGGAAGGGATTTAGGAAGTAGGAGAGAGAGGTAAGACGGACTCAAGAAGTGCCCAGGTGCTGGTTCTCGGGAAAGGAAATACTAGCCAGAGAACTTCTGGCCTTGTTCTAGCAGTTCAAAAGGCAGAGGCCTGGTGCCCAAATCAAAAGGCACACAGTGAGAAGCACAACAAACAGACCAGCCGAAAAATCACCACGTGGACCTACTCAGAAGAGAAGGCTGGACATTCAAAAAGGAGTAATCATTCTTGGGTCAGAGAAATCAGACAGGGCTGCTGGCTGGCAGGGGGAGTCAAACAGGAGGGCCCTGGCAAAACAATGAACGCCCCTAACTTGTAAAGTTTATGTCCGGAGATTGTCCTCTCTGAAACGAAATCTGTACACCTGAACTGTCTACTGTGATAGGAGTTGCAGAAAGGTGCCTGGTGTTCCTTGGGGAGGGGATAAGAAAGGGAAGCAGAGCTGAAATCTTAGCTGGGAAGAGTGGAGGCACGCTGTCTGATGGCTGACCAGGGCAGGTAGGGCAGATGGACCTGTAGTCGCTACTCCTTTACAACGGCAGGGCTTGCAAACTTTCTCTTCAATGGCCAGAAAGTGAATACTTCTGGCTTTGCTAGTCATTCGGTCTCGGTCATGACCCCTCAACTCTGTGACTGTAACACAAAAACAGCCTTAGACAACACAACAGTAGGTATGGTTGAGTCCCAATAAAACTTTCTGTAGCCGAACAGTCTAAGGTGCAATTCGGAACCTTGGGCTTGGCTCTAACTAAACCCTGTGGACAAACGCCTGCAATGATAAGAACGCTTGATAGTCTACTAACCATTGTTTCTTCCTTGCTCACAACTTTTAAGGTGGCTTTCCACAAGTTAGGCACAGAAATTAAAATAAAATTTAAAAAACTGTGAACTGACAATATACGAGATGAAGAATTGCAGGAATGAGTTGGACAGATTTTCTTTTATGTATCTACACAATTTAACAGTGTTTTCCATATAAAATATAGTCTGAAGACTCTGAGGGACAGTGAGGGTTCCAGAAGCAATGAGATATTCCAATGAGCAATGAAGATGCTTTGGAAAAAACAAAAAGTGCAATAAGGACGAAACCGTGGGCTAGATTAACTCCGTTGAAGATTTTTTTTTACTTAACTCTGATCTTCCTCAAATGGAAACTATGTGAATAATGTTGTTGTTGTTGTTGTTGGGTGCCCAGGAGTGGATTCCAACTTAGA
Source organism: Trichechus manatus latirostris (assembly GCF_000243295.1). Lineage (NCBI taxonomy): Eukaryota > Metazoa > Chordata > Mammalia > Sirenia > Trichechidae > Trichechus > Trichechus manatus. The sequence continues at coordinate 19,684,604 of NW_004443975.1, read as the reverse complement.
GCAACCCCATGTGACAGAGCAGAACTGCCCCATAGGGTTTTCTAGGCTCTGATCTTTATAAGGGAGCCCTGGTGGCACAGGGGTTAAGAGAGCAGCTGCTAACCAGAAGGTCAGCAGTTTGAATCCACCAGCCGCTTCTGAGAAACCCTATGGGGCAGTTCTACTCTGTGCTACAGGGTTGCTATGAGTCGGAATCAATGTCAATTTTTTTTTTTTTTTTTAAATCTTTATGAGAGCAGGTCACCAAGTCTTTTCTCCCGTGGAGTGGCTGGTGGTTTAGAACCACCCACCTTCCAGTTAGCAGCTGAGTGCTTTAAGGTTGCTCCACCAGGGCGTCAGAATGGAGATCTGGGCTATGCTTCCAGATTCATTCTAAAGGTGCAGTCAGATCTCAAACTTTAAATTCTAAATGAATCAAGAATTCCCTGTACTAAATGCTCTTTCAATATATTATTACTCAAGGATTCCCTAAATAAGTGTATACAAAGAGAGATTTCTTTAAGCTTCTGAAACCAAACTAAAATGAGATTTAATCCCAAAGAATATAAGAACTTATTAAAAAATACAGATCCATTCATATTATCATGGTTTATTTTTTTCCCTCCTAACTAGTGCTTATCATAAAAAGAAAAAAGAAAGGACTGGATTCTAAGATGCCCTCTCTTGAGGTCATAAAGTTTATGCATGTGGACAATCATCTTTGCATGAAAACAGGAGCAGAAATAAGCCTCTTTCTTCCTGAAACCAAGAAGAATTAAAGAGTTTGGGTACAAGATCTCAGTGGTGGGCATGGAGGTACATTTCTAGGATCCATCTAGAATGGACAATAAAAAATTGAGTCGAGACATGACTGTCCACAGATAAAAATCCAAGAACTAAGGCAGAAACCTAATATGGTAGTACTGGAAAGCTGAACACTCAGGGTTCACATTTAGGGTATTTCTGAAAATGAAGTGTAAAAAGACAGGTGTTCTTAAGACTTTGTTCAATCTCTTTTATAAAAACCTTTAATATCTAATTATAACTTTTGGATTATTCTTAATTCCTGGTTTTTATTTTATTTAAACAACTTAATAAAAATTTTTACCCATGGACTACAATCTCTCAAGCAAACTTCAGCCTAGAATTATTCAATGCTTTAAAAGTTTTCAAATACACAAGGAGCGCAGTCAAGGTCTGAGGAGCCCGGCTCCAGGGCAGGACCGCCTGGGTGCCAACTGCTGTTTGAGTAATTGTGTCTCAAGTTCCACATTTATACAAAAGGACAATAATAATAAAAGTACCTACTTCACTGGGATGATGACACAATTTAATAAGATAATGAATGTAAAGCATGTAGGACAATGTGTGGTACATTTTCAAATTATCATATTTAATTAGTACAAATTAACAAATTATGACATAAAAGCGTTATACTGAACTCAGGAGGTTTAAAACAACTATTTGCAGTGTCCACCAGTTTACCTATTTAGAGATAAATCTTAGGAGGCAAAAGAGTAGAACTTCAAGTGTGGCGGATATCTGAAACCCCTCACAAATATTTAAACTTCCTTTCCTTTAAGCATGAACTTACATTTATTTTTCAATATAAACACTAGTCCAAAATCAAGAGTGCTATAACAGCTTACCAAAATCTTTACCTAATTTTGCTTTATCATGAAACGTTTAAGACTGGATCAGTGAACTCCCAATGACGTCAGGCCTAACATTCTTGACGTCACATCATCAGCTTCAGAAGGAAGCTAATTCGTATACTGTATATACTTTGTAATTTCTAAGATATCATCTAAGCTTATCAAGTAACATATCAGAGAAATGAATTACTGCCCTGGGCTTTATTATGTAAAAGAAAAAAAAACCTGTTCAATGCCCTTCAACCTCACCCTGCCATTCCACACAACTTGCCTGACAGCTTCCAAAAAAAAATTAAATTTTAACAAAAGACTGAATCTTTTCCTCAGAATTTAACAAATCATATGGAGATATACACTTTTACAACTTAAGCCCAATAAATAAATAAATAAAGTGAGCCACATCTGCATCAACAGGAAGCTCAGAAATGGAAGTTTCATCCCTCCTTTTTGTTCTCTCTCCTGCTCTAGGGTGGACATTCTAATTTACTCTAACTGGATTTGGCCAGAACCAGTTTTGAGTTTTCTAGAGAAAAGCCTTGATCCTGCAGTGATTTTAAATATGTATAAAGATGCATTCTGAAAACGATAAAGCACAAATATCATTTCTACTATTTTGTACTCAAGCATTTAATATGGTCTCTGTATACTCGGGCTATCATAAAAAAGGCAATTAAAAGGTTGTTTCTCTGAATGAAAGCACCTTCTTTGTCCAGACTGAGTTCTGGGTTAAGAGAGGTCATAAGGAATGAAGCAAAGCTATGAGAAAGTTAAGAGGAGCACTGATACCTTTGCTTGGGAGTTTATCTTGTAATGAAAGAGCAGCCTCCAGCCAGGATCATCAAAACAAAATGGCCATCAGATAATACAGAGATTAGGGTGGCATGGCTTTAGGGGGGAAAGTCCAGAGACCCGCATGAAAAGTATCAGCCACACCCACTTTCCAAGAAGTCCCATCACATATGTAAAAAATCCACCTTGCTAAAAGGCAAGAAAGCAAAGGGTGTTTTTATAAGAATTACTGGATATGTTTCATAAAGTCCTTTAGCATAAGCATATAAAAACCGAAAACATTCTTCTCAACAGTTACTCCCTGGGAGGAGAACTAGAATGGAATACCAGGAGAGATCCTCTATTGGACAGGCTGTAGTTGCGACAGAGGATCCCCAGGTACTGCAAACAGTTAACGCACTCGGCTGCTAACAGAAAAGTTGGAAGTACAAGTCCACCCGGAGGAACCTCTAAAGAAGGGCCTGGCAATCTACTTCTGAAAAAAAGTTAAAAAGTAACTAAAAAGCTTGTACATTTATTAATTATGACTATTGTGCTTTTATGAATTTGTGATATTACTACTATAAAAGTCCGTTTTAAAAATGAATGTAATATAATATTACATTGCAGCCAGAATACGCTTTAGAAGCAAGGACAGCGAGACTTCGTCTCACATACTTTGGGCATGTTATCAGGAGGGATCAGTCCCTGGAGAAGGACTTCATGCTTGGTAAAGTACAGCGTCAGCGAAAAAGAGGAAGACCCTCAAGGAGATGGATTGACATGGTGCCTGCAACAGTGGGCTCAAACCTAACAACGATTGTGAGGATGGCGCAGGAGCGGGCAACATTTCGTTCTGTGATGCGTACGGTCGATACGAGTCGGAACCAACTCAACAGCACCTAACAACAACAACATTACCAGAGTAACAAAACACCACAACTTCTTCCCAACCATCGTAAAGTAACACAGATCGTAGGGGAGAGGGTCACCCATTTTGCAGATATATTGCTAGCAAAGTGAATTCTGTCTATCTAATTTGATAGTGAATTATAGTTGGACATTTTAGCTTGGTGTTAAAAGTTTCTTTGCAAATTCTTTTCCTCCTTTAATGCCATTGGCACATATGCCTTACACAGGATAAGTGTTTATCCAATGCTACCCACGTAGAAAATATATTCTAGGAGTCAAAAGTTAAAATAATATGCCGATTTTAAATGATTTTCAAGATACAGTAACATAATACTATGTATTTAATAAACACATAGATGATACTGGTAATTCTGGTGTCCCCAAGTCAAGTGAAACAATCATCTGCAGGATGAAATTATAGTGAGAATCATTCAATTTTCTTCTATTTCCTTTTCCTTGATCAAAGATCAATCAAGCAGTTTAATCTCTGAAAATAATCAGTCCGATTTTGTACATACAAAAGCTCCAAGTTTTTTCAGTCATTCTAAATGTTACTTTATCTTAACTTGCACTGATTCTATTTTGTGGTTAGCGTGCTGAAATACACATATATTTGTCAGAGTGCTCACAGGGTGTAGATGTAGTTTAAACAGGCTTAAATACACAAACATTGAAGAAACTAGAAAGTTCTGACTCCCAGGGGGGGCATTCTAAAAAAATTAAGATGCTAGACTAAAAAATTCATCATGATAGAGAACTAGTAAACAAAATGTATGCAAAGCTGCCCAGGAAGTCATCTGGATAAAAATCTGGATTATGAATGTGGTTACAAGGAAGATACTAAGAGGCTGTTTTGGTCTAACAGTTACTCAACTATGGCGAGCAAGTCAAAGCTAGCCCTGGACCTGTTTTTGTATGAGCTCCAGTTCAGAGTGGTTTTTATGTCTTTAAACAGTTTAAAAATAAAACAAAGAACATGTGACAGAGAACTTACAGGATGTAAACACCCTAAGGTATTTACTATGCGATTTGCTATCTGGCCCTTCACAAAAAGCGTTTTTTGACCGTTAGCTCAACAGCCTCAGATGGGATGACAATTGAGGTCAATTCCCAAAAGTCAGAACAAAGCATGGAAAATGAATCACTGGTCATTTATCTAAAAAAAAAAAAAGTGATTCCACTGAGTCAGAACTGAGAGAAATGAAATTGTAAATTATGCTGGTAGGACCATCCATTCACACAATAGATCTTCTCCATCAACAGAAAAAGTTTGCAATACTAAACTTTGCTACCAAAAAAGCACTGAACCTAGCAATTAAAATAGCAGGAGTATAATTATATACAACATATATAATTTGGCAGGATTAATGCATTTTAAAAAATGAGACAAAGTTTGCATCAAATGCAAAAGAAAAGGAGAAAAGGCAATTAAACTTATAGCAAAAGCAAGTTCTGAATTAAGGATTTTAGTTTTAGAACATATTAAAGTTTTAAAGCTGCCACTTATAAACGGGGGTAATTATTTTTCTCTATTCACTAAAAAACCAAACCTCATTGCTGTTGAGTTGATTCCGACTCACAGCGACCCTACAGGGCAGAGTAGAATTGCCCAATAGGGTTTCCAAGGAGCGGCTGATGGATTCCAACTGCCGACCTTTTGGTTAGCAGCTGAGCTCTTAACCACTGTGCCACCAGGGCTCCCTCTATCCACTATTTAAGCTAAATAGAATGTATTTTATTATTTTCCTTTGGAAGGCTCACATGATGTACAAGCATTTGATATTTAAGTTGTTACTTCCTCTAGCGCTGCAATCATTCCATTCTAAGACGGGAATAACATATGATGACAGACAAAGGAGGAATCCAGGAAAGACCCTCTAGGACTATGCCACATGCTTTAGGAAGACGTCAGCAATCCCACTGTGGAAAAGGAGTTTGCAGCATCACTTCCAAGGGCCATGCCGGTACACCTTCAGCATATGGCCTGCAGGCAAATGCCTCACCTTTAATGCGCCACGGTTGGCTCTCATCTTTTAGACCCAGACAAGGAGACCATTCAAGGGGCTAAGGGGTTGAGCACGATAGGAGCCATCTCCCTTGTACCCCATGATCCTGAGTACTTGAGACCCTCGAATTCCCTAGGTAAATGACCTCAAGCCCTTTTCCAGGCCCTGACAAGTCCTCTCCCCTGGGTCCACCCTCTGGAAGGTGGACTGCACGCATGGACCCTGGTGTGCACATGTGAGGCCTGGGCAATGGCCAGAGGCAGCAGTTTGGAAGGGACAGGTGGGGCTGGACATGAGGGCAGAGATGTCCACCACACGTACAAGACAGGGACAGGAGGTAGACGGGTAGGTAGGAAGAGAAAAGAGTGGCTGCCGGCTAAGGACAGGCTCTCCTTGTTGACTCTCTGACACAAAATTCCTGCGAGTCTAAGAATTAAAAAGGCAAAGCTGGGCTCCCAGGCCATTATAAAGGTAGATTTGTCTAATAAGAGAATAATGTTCGGAGGGGACTGAGTTCTCACGATGATCTGTCCTACATTCCACACTGCAAAGACAATCTACTTCTTTGTCTCTTCGATCTCGCGCACAAAGCTGTACCAGGAATTTGATGTTTTAGGCAAGTTTCAAGATTCAGGCTCCCTTTCTCGGTCCGTATTCCTAATTCCCCACCCAAATTCCCAGAAAAAAAGAAAGTTAATTGATCACCATAAAACTAAATAAAAGCCATTCAAATTCCCAGTCAGTGCACCTAAATGTCCTCAGTATAAAAGGGCACTGGTGAGGGTTTATGACCATAGCAGAAGTGTGGTAGATTTGGGCTAAGGAAGGGTGCACATCCTTCTAGTCCCGCATCAATGACAACTCTTCGTGCTAACTGTCCACTGCTTAAGTACCCCAGTCATGTTACCAATGTCTACCAAAGTTAATGCGTTATGGAACACTTACTATGGGCCAGGCACTCTGACATCCCTTCGCTCATTTAACCCTCACCAACTGAGAAAAGGAGTTTCATGGATGTCAAGCTCTTACAGCTGTTAACCAGCCAAGGCTTGGACTGGGTTCTATATGGAAAACCCCTGCTATAACCAAGATGCTAAATATATATACACACACACACACACACATATATAATGTCCTCTTTTTCAGTGTAGGGCAGGGGAAAGAATGCTTTATTTCTAACACTAGAATGAGTAGTTGAAATGGCTATGTAGCTACGTGATGAAAAAAAAACAAAACAACAAGTTGTTTTTCCATATCCGAGCCCTGGTGGTGCAGTGGTTAAGAGCAATGGCTACTCACCAAAAGCTCAGCAACTCGAATCCACCAGCTGCTCCTTGGAAACCCTATGGGGCAGTTCTACTCTATCCTATAGGGTCACTATGAGTTGGAATCGGCTTGATGGCAATGGGTTTGTTGGATATAGAATTAAAAACTCTGGGGGCTACTGTTCTGTATATTAAATAACTGAATATATGCTGACTTTTTCTTCCTATAAAAATGTTTTCCTTCTTCTGACTCCTTAACCAGAGTCCAGTGAAAACGCTTAAAGAAAAGATCCAAATTTTTTTTAAAAAGCTCAACTCATTCATGAACTGAGGCCAAAACTGGAATTAGAAAAAGATCAGAAGAATAACGACATCACAAAAAAAATTTCATCAGCCTATAAAATGACAATGAAGCCATTGCTGTGATTGCAACCCTGTTGGGTAATAGGGAGAACCTTCAAAGTCCTCTAATATGTGTTTTGGTCAGCCAAAAAAAAAACAAAAAAACACTTGACTTTTAGCTAAATGCTGACCTAATTCAATAGTTTTTCAGTGATAACTTGGAAACACTCGTAAATCTTTGCGGAAGCAGACTGCCACATCTTTCTCCCAAAGAGGTGTCTGGTGGGTTCCAACCACTGACCCTTTGGTTAGCAGCCCAGCACCTAACTACTGCGTCAACCTGGGCTCCTTAAAGAAACAATATTCCCCTTGAATATATAGATGGCTGTGGGTGCGTGTGTCACTTCACCGAACCAATGAGAGCAGAGCCAGGCCCTGCTGAGGCCGAAGCCACACTTACATAACATCCTGGCCATAAGGGTTTCAAGACAGTGGAAAGGTTTATTCTCAAGGAGGGTTGTGTAATCCCTTTTCCTTCCCTGGAGAGCTTTGGGTGGGGAAGGGGCGACCACTCTCTGTCAAGGAGAGTTTGGCTGCAATGTGGCTGAAGGCACAAGAGTAGATTCTTCGGTCCCTTCAGGATTGGGAGAAAAAGAGTCTGTGATGTTCAGGCCACTTTGAACATCTCTGGAGTTCAACTGCTACCACTCTTTGGCCACAGAAAGGAGGGGCTGTTCCAATCTTCCTTATAATTACCAACCTAATTATTACATTATACTTTCACAATTTAATCCCTTTATTTGCCTCACTGCCTTTTTGGGGGCTAAGTGAGCACCACAGTGTGACGCCCAACGATGTAGCTAGCGGCGAAGCCTTACTGAGTGCCACCCAGCTGCCAGCAACAAACACAGCCAGGTGGGCAAGTCCAGAGTGCTAATCTGGACAGTGACATCTCTGTCTCCCGCTCAAAACCCCTGAAACTTGCTCTCTCCAATATGGAGTAACACTGAGCACTATACATCAATGCCAAGAACCACCCTGTGTTTTGCTCTGCTAAGCTGTTGGTAGAATTTCAGCATCCTAAAGAATAATCATGCATAGAATTCCAATTGTTCTATTCCAGTTCTTGCACAGTAAATAACTATTGCACATCTATTAGTATCTAAGTTCCATGACTTAAAAAAAAAAAAAAAAATTTGAGGAAATGTTTTCACGTAGTTATTTGATCTTTACATAGCATACTGAGGACCAAAGAACTATATACCCCCACTGGAAAAATCTGGTCTTCTCTCAAGGCAGGAGACATTTGTATGAGGAATTCACCTGGTTCTATAAACCTCTGGCAATAAAGCTTTAAGGAAATGTTGATAAGATGAAACCCTAGCCAGCAGGCTGCCTGGCTCACAGTAGGTTCTCAGTAAATATTTGTAGAATAAATGGGAGTGTTTTCCACATGAAGAACCTCTTGCTTATATCAGCATATGCAGAACTTCTTTATTTACTCCAAAACAACCACTTATCTTTGTATGGTTAGCCCAGAGCTGTGGAAACTGAGCTAACAAAATTAACTCACTAATAGTTTAATTTTAGATATTCTATAAGTGGCGCCCTGGTGGTGCACAGGTTAAGAGCTCGGCTGCTAACCAACAGGTTGGCAGTTGGAATCCACCAGCTGCTCCTTGGAAACCCTATGGGGCAGCTCTACTCTGTCCTATAGGGTCGCTGTGAGTTGACTTGACGATAAGTATTATAATGTGTTGGACAATGGCTGGTAACAACCAAGGACGTGAAACAAAGCTTTGCACACAGGCTGCTTACTATTTGGGCTTCCACATCTTGCATATGATTTTACATTTTATTCATTCCTTAAGCATTCCATGAGGTAGGTATTAAGGTCTTCATTTTATAGATGTGGATAATGTACGGAAAATAAAGATCCAGTGGACTAAGAGTGTTTATAATAAAATACTAAGAAATCGTGGCAATGATTAGCCTCCAAATATGAAGATACCACTATTAAAATATTTAGGGAATTCATATGAACTCCACATTAACTTGATTTTCTGTTTTCCAGATAAAACTATGAAAGGCTGTGAAAAGGTTATGCTTAAACATCCACTCTATTATGTAAGAGTTGTGATATCTTGGAAAACTGTGCTAAGCAAACTCTTTAACCCGGATACTCATCAGCCACAAACCAAGTGGGAGTTGGTACAACCCATTCCACTAAGGATAGTCACTGTAATCTTGAGGGCAACTGATTGAGAAGAGCTGCATTGCCAGACACTCTTAAAAGGGAAGAGCAGAAGACGACTCTAGGTGCACGTAAAAAGTTTCAGAATCACCTTTTGTTATGACATTTTAAAAGATTAGAGTCTAACAAACATTATCTCTTTTGCACTTTAAAAACTGGTACAACACCAAGTTATTAAAGCTCCCAATACTGATTTCAATTATGTCCAACAAGGGACCATTAGATGACAATGATCAGTTGGCAGTGGTACATCAGCAGCCCCATGGTGCAGAGCAGTGGTTCTCAAACCTGAGTGAGCATCAGAATTACCTGTAAGACTTGGTAAAGCACAGACTGCTGGGCCCTGCTCCCAGAGATTCTGACCAGTTCTCTGCTGAGAATGTGCATTTCCACCCCAGATACACTGACTCAGAATCAACATTTTAACAAGATCCCCAGGGCGATTCTTATGTATAACTTCTTGGGAACTCATTAGAAATGCAAATTCCCAACAGAGAACTTGTTAGAAATGCAAATTCTAAGCAGGGATTCAAACCTGAACAAACCAGTTTAAAGCCTTGATTTTGACTCCGTTAATCTAGGTGGGTCCCGGGAATTTGCGTTTCTAAGAAATCCCCAAGTGATGTCCACACTGCTGTTGCAGGAAACACAGGAGACCTGCTGGTGCAGTGTTAAGGGCTCTGGCCGCTAACCAAAGGGTCAGCAGTGGGAATCCACCAGTCTCTCCTTACATACCCTATGGGCCAGTTCTACTCTGTTCTCCTATGAGTCGAAATCGACTCGACGGCAACAGGTTTGAGTCTAGAATACAGCTTAGTATAGTGCAGTGGATCCTTAGCATTACCTCGGGGGATTTCAAAATTCTCCCCTGCCCTGGCCCCGTACAAGACCAATTAATTCAAAATTTGGGGTATGAGCCCAGGCATCAGTATTTTTTAAAATTCACCAGGTGATTCCAATGATCTGTGAAGGTTAAGAACCACTGGTATGTAGAAAGACAGGCTTGCAATCATAACTAGTTGTTAAGAAGATATATTTTGTAAACCACTGAGCAGAATCACTGATGCCCTGTGGATTCTCAGTAAATGATTATTCTTCCCTTCCCTCTATCTTCTTCAAAAGTATATTACAAGGGATCCAGAGAAGTGAAATATAAATTTCTACCAGAATATGTATTTATTGGCAAAGAAACTGAAGTTATCAAGAATTTCATTCTTCTTGGATCCATAATCAACGCCCACAGAAGCAGCAGTCAAGAAATCAAAGGACATATTGCATTGGGCAAATCTGCTGCAAAAGACCTCTTTCAAGTGTTAAAAAGCAAAGATGTTACTTCAATGACTAAGGTGCGCCTGACCAATTGCCTCATATGCATGTGAAAGCTGCACAATGAAAAAGGAAGACCCCAGAAGAATTGGTGCATTTGAATTATGGTATTGGTGAAGAATACTGAATATACCATGGACTTCTAGAAGAATGAACACATCTGTCTTGGGAAAAGTACAGCCAGAATGCTCCTTAGAAGCAACAATGGTGAGATTTGAGACTCATCTCATTTACTTTGGAAATGTCATCGGGAGGAATCAATCACTGAAGAAGACATCACGCATTGTAAAGCAGAGGGTCAGAGAAAAAGAAGGAGACCCTCATTGAGGTGGACTGACACAGTGGCTGCAAAAACGGGCTTGAACACAACCGCCAACGATTGTGAGCGGAGGCGGATTACCTAATAAGCAAGATAAGCACTGGCTTACTTGTGCTTACTTACTAACCCGTCGTGAACAATTTCACACTTCAGTCACCACACCACATCAAAGTGAACCCCACGTGAAACTGTTTACTATAGGTTATTAGTAAGTAAGCCTGTGCTTACCTTGCTTACTGGGTCATCCACCCCTGTCAGCAACTGTAAATTTGAAAAGAGGCTCTGATTCTGTAGGAAGGTGCTGTGGGGTTGGAAGAGAGACAGATGTCACCCATACCTAGAATCAGAATCTTCGATGTGGTGAAAAAATGTGAAACCGTTCACTACAGATTAGTAAGTAAGCACAAGTAAGCCTAGGTTTACCTTGCCTATTGGACAATTCGCCACTAATTGTGAGGAGGGTGCAGGACTGGGCAACTTTTCATTCTGTTATACTTAAGCTTACTATGAGTGGGACAACAATAATGTATTTCTAGCTTTTACCATGAGCTAAGTATTTGTGGATAATGAGTTTAAGGGCACACACAAATTTCAGTCATATTTTTCTCTACATTTTATGTGGAAATTAATAAAGTAATTTATAAATTTGGAGGTCCACTAAGGTTTGGGGAGGTATCTGTCACATATGTTGGAGGTGTGCTTTATAATTAGATGTTATTTCATTGGTATAATTTGGAAAGTTTTTTATACTAATTCATCAAAAAGGAGAGGGAGTATATCTAATGATGTTGTTGCTGCTAGGTGTCGCTGAGTAGATTTTGACTCATAGCAATCCCTTGTGACGGAGCAGAACTGCCCCACAGGGTTTTCTTGGCTGTAATCTTTACGTAAGCAGATTGCCAGGTCTTTCTCCTGTGGAACATCTGGGTAGGTTCAAACCACCAACCTCTCGGTTAGCAACGAGCCCTTAATCGTTTGCACCATCCAGGGACTCAATCTTGTGGTTAAGATATTATTAAAACTGTGAGACTTCACTAACAAGGATAAGAACTAGAGAGAAAAACAAAAAAACTACCATCAAGCGAGGTTGGGAGGAGACAGGGTATCCCCAGGCCCAACACTAACCTTGAATCGTCCTCTTGAAGAATGCCTTGCAGGCTTCACAGGACGCTACCCCATAGTGGTACCCAGAGGCGATGTCCCCACACACTAAACACAGTCTCTTGGGCATGGAGTTGAGCATGTATTCACACTTGGTCTGGGGATCTTCGACGATGGTGCTGGAGCAGTCGTCATACAGTTTCCTGACAGGCCCACTCCCTCCTAGGATAGGAGCAGAAGGGTAGAGAGGTGGCGAGTCAAGTCCGTTCTGATGACCATTCATGGTGGAACTGTAGCTCCCACTGGCGTCTGAGGAGCCACCAGGGCTGTGGTGATTGACGCTGTCCGTCAGGGAGGCTGGGCTGGAGGGTTCCGTCTTGATGAAGGACGAACAGCTGGAATCAATGTGTCGATCTTTGTTTGACATTCTGCAGAGAAGCCTGAAATTTAGAGAGATACAAACAGAGAGAGAAAGAGAAGGAGACAGTGTCAAACGCAGACAGCCAAAGAGGCAGAAACAAAAAGGTGGGGAATAAACAGAGCAAGTGACAGGGAAGGATGAAAAGAAGGAAAAAAACAGAAGAATTCATATGTTAAAGACACCGCTCTTTAAGAGTGCTTCCTAAGGGCCAGGGACTACACATCATTCATTCTCTAGTCAATATCTCTTGTTCTACAAGAGGGTAATCAGCATAAGGGCATGACGAGGTTACATCAAAGTGCCCAGACAGGCCATAAAGAAGAGCTCTAAAGGGTCCAATTCCTTTTCTTTTACCTTTCTCTTCAAGAACCACTGTCAATATGTAAATCAACACTCTGGATTCTAAATTTATCAATGGAAGAGGCAGTGATCTGCAGAGTCCTCATCATTTCTAGAATTTCATTTATATTCACTTTACTGTCCACGTTCTGAAGCTGCAAACATTTTATTATGAGCTGAATCAAACTTTTATTTTCCAGACTGAACAGATGATTCCTCAGCTCTGTACTGTTCGTCAGCACGCTTCCATAAGCATAACTGTGTCTTTTATTGATCTGACTGAGACACACAGGGAATATATCCTCCAATCACTTTGTTTCTTTATTTAAATTGCTCTATTTCACAGCCATTTAGCAATACACAAGTATAAAATTCTAGCCAACATTATAGATTATTTCCTAGAGCCCACAGAACTTAGTGAAATGATCACCAGCATTGATTAATAAATGTGTATGTGTTTATACATGTGTGATTTGCCATTGTTTAAGAGGTGAATCAGTAAAATCCATTTAAACCTTCAGTATAACTGTGGCGCTATAAATCTAGCATACTATATTCAACAAAGTAGAAATGAATCAAGTTTTATTCAGAAAAAAAATGAGATTTGTGATGGTCCCTTTCCCTTCTTCTTTTTGTCTTTTAACATCATACATCCTAAAAGGAAATACGATGAAACATCTAATCTGACAAACTAGCTCTCTTATCTAGAAGAAACACATCACCCCTCTTTCTTTGTTGGACCCCTAAGTGATTGAATTTCTAAAAAGGTAATAAGATGAAAAGATATAATTGGTCCTATTTTCTTTCTGCTCAGCCATAGTGCAAAACCCCTTTTAGCAAAGTCTTAAGAACCTTCTGAGAGCCCAGTACAGAAAGAAGGGGTGACAGCTGAGAAAGAGACTTAGATAATTGCTTCCCAGTGGAAAGATGATTTATGGGAATCCCACTGGGTAATGGTCATTCACGAGAATTTGGGGAAGTAGTCACAGTATAACCAACGGGATGCAATTATCTTTTTCACTATAAATCTAATGATATTTCATCACTGGACAAATTTCATGCCCTCATCCCTGTCCTCCTTCCCCCACTATTCGGCATTACTTTAAAACAAAGGAATATATGGAATTTTCTATGGGGAATGTTCATAACTGTTCCAAGAAGGCAGTCTCAAGAGCAAAGCATTGAGGAAAGAATTTGCCTGTCAACAAATACATTTCAGTTTGGAAACTGTGTGTGTGTGCGTGTGTGTGTGTGTGCGTGTGTTTTCCCTGTTTTTAAAGTAAAGTTATATCAGGATACAAAGAAAGCAAGTAAGAAGCAGACATCCACAAGAATATCGTCTTGCTTTCGACCACCCGCTTGTGTTGTCCTTTTCTCAAGAACTAGTGGAAGAAAAGATATCCCCCTCACCAGTCCCCACTACGGCATCCTCTCCCTTCCGCATATGCTGCCTTGTCCCCGTCACTGTTAATGAGCATTGTAATTAATAGATGGCTCTCCCTGTCTCCCTGCTTGCACTCTGGGCTAAGCACTTTCCTCAAGTCAACGTCTGAAAGAAAGCGGGTCGGCACTGACTTACAGCAGCCCAGCGAATTCCTTTTAATTTAGAGCACTTACACCACCACTTCACTTATTACCTTATAATTACTGGACTGCTCGCACATACATTATGATCTTAGACTGGAGTTAGAAGTTATTAGGGTACTAAAACATGGCTGCTCTCCTTGCCTCCCTCTGGCGCTGAATTTCTCACAGCTGTGACAATTAACTCTTTCGCCATCTGCCCTCAAGGCACCGTTTTTATTATTATTATTTTGTTTTCCCCGAAGAGAGTTGCTGGAAGCTGCTGGATCACAAAGCATACCGTGTTCTCTTCGGGCCTTCGTCTTCCCTCTCTCTTTTCCTGTAGCATCTATGATTGCTTTTCCCCAATTTTCTTCCCCTCAGACTTTTTCTCCTGGATTTCTAAAATTTGAAAACTCTTGATTAAGGAACAGTGTCAGAAATCAGCCTCACAGTTATTTGCTGAGTCACCAAATGTGTGCATGTCCACTGCATTTCGTTAAAGTCCCCGAAAACGCAGAGTTTCCCGCCAGCTGTCTCATCCCAAATCTCAGCCTGTCACTTTGCAATAACCTCGATGGAAGCTCGGTAATTAGGAAGTAAAAGCTCCAGAGCAGTCCTGGGACAGGGCAATATCTTCTCCTAAACTAGATATGCTACTGGAGCTGTAAATGAATAAACTGGTTTTGTGCTCTAATTCGCATATGTTTCTTTTCCTGTCTGAATTAGTATCTTCTGCCCAGTGGAAGTAAAAATAGTAAAAGTTACCGTGTATCAAGTGTTTATTATGTACCAGGCACTGAGCCGAGCACTTCACAAGTACTACCTCATTAAGTCCCTAAGACACCCTTGTGGGCGAGGTATTACACTTTAGCCGCAGAGGTGACAAAATTTGTTGAAAATCATACAGCTAGGAAGTGGTGCAGCTGGGATTTGAACTCAGGTCTGACTCCTAAGTTCAGAGTAGAAATGTCTTGAAACCTACAGAGAGTTTTTAACAGTGTATACATTTTTACAGTGTATTTTTCATTTTTAGTCAAGCAAGCAGGGGTAGAGGTGACACACCCAGATACATGCTGCTTTGATTTCTCAGCAATTATATCCACACCTCACCCATAAGGAGAAGAGGTCACCACACCAGTCACACGGCAGCCCCTTTGGAGTCACCCTCCCCTGGGTTTGGAATGACGCCTAAACAGAACCTCTGAAAGAACACAGCTGTCTCTTAGATACTACTTAGCTCATTACACTGAACACTTCCTAGACACCATTGCATTACATCCTAAAACTACAGCGGGTCTTAATTCTCCCCCTCTCTGTCTCTGAAATTCTACAGCTCTATTATCCAAGCCTGAAATATTCACAACTATCTGTAAATTCAATTGTCAGCTGGTGGGTTTTATTCTAGACTTCACTTCAATCTAAAATTAGAGGCACTAAAATTCACATTAACTCTAAGAGGAATGTAGTGAATAAGACTTTATTTCAAAAGAACACCTTTTTGTCAGAAAGAGCCATTTTCAAGATGATAGCTTTATCTGAAACCAAAGAGAATAAGCCCAATTCTACATTGTGCTGTTAATGCGGAAATTTTAGGTCACATTGGATTAATAAAAATCTAAATTTAGTTAAGAATTATGAATAGAAATAACATGTGTGGGGGAACATGGGAAATATTTATTTTAAAGCCTTGTTACAGTTGCTTT
Source organism: Trichechus manatus latirostris (assembly GCF_000243295.1). NCBI lineage: Eukaryota > Metazoa > Chordata > Mammalia > Sirenia > Trichechidae > Trichechus > Trichechus manatus. The sequence continues at coordinate 19,668,648 of NW_004443975.1, read as the reverse complement.
TATTTTATTATTTTAAGAGAAATGATGAGAAGCACAAGTCAGCTACTTCCCAAAATCCTCCGCTCATTGAACACCCTGAGCATAAACTGAGGAAGAAATGGAAATAACCATATTAAGAACAACACTTAGTTTCTATATAAGAAACTAAACTTGAAGGATTTAATAGCCTTCTTGAGGCTAGGAAAATTTCAGTGTTTTCAAAAGCATTTTCAAAATAGTCTGCGATCCAGTCTCAAGTAATTCTGGTTCTCAAACTGCACCATAGAAACATATTTTCTAGCCTAGCCTACGGGCCCACCAAAAAAACCTAACCCAATTCCACTGAGTCGATTCTGACTCATAGCGACCCTCTAGGAGAGAGCAGAACTGCCCCATAGAGTTTCCAAGGAGCGGGTGATAGATTCGAACTGCCAACCTTTTGGTTAGCAGTCGTAGCTCGAGGGGGGGTAAAATTTATCTTGGGTGTTAGACACTACAGATCAGAGGAATCAAATTTCTTAGTTGCTAGACTATTTACAAATGTAATTTTTGAAAGTTAATTAACTGTGTGTGTGTGTGGTGTATATAGAGAGAGAGAAAAAATAAGAATCAAAATTGTTCCTGTAGGGGCAAACAAGAATATCATTCGTAAGTTGATAGTCAAGTGATATTATAATTAGCAAGCATAATTGTTCTGTAGAGGCTCTACCTAGATGCGAGTAAGTGGGTGACCTTGAATGAACCGCCATGAGTTTGAATTTCCACCCGCCTGCACAAATGTCCATAGATGTCTACTCTCACAGAAGGAACCTGAGCTTAGCCAATATATTTGTCACACGTTGTTATAGCAACAATGCTTAATATGCTTATATATTACTAACCCTTAAATCAAAATATAAGTTCTTAACAAACAGCTGTATTTCACCATGTGAATTTTACACAGAACTTGAACTTATTTGCCACTTTATTTCCCCACTGAAAAATGGTACATAAAACTCTTATCAAGCACATGTAAGCATAGGTCTTCTTAGGCCCTCCTGATTCTTATTCTAAGGCAGGATCTTTTGAAACTTTTATTATACCTATACTCGTGACGGACACCTTAATAGGCTAAACAAAGGTCCACTAAAGAAGTCACCATTTTATTTTCTTCTTCGTCATCCTTAAGAGCCTGAAAAGGTACCCATCATCACTATAAATTCCAAAGGCCTATAAATTAATATCCAAAGTTTTTCACAGAAGGACACTGAGGCCAACAAACCTGGGTGCAAGTTTACAGAGAGAGAGAGAGAAGTCTAGTCCCAGCTCCTGGGACCAAATCGTAGAATGTCTGTGTTAGAAAGGAAGGTTAGCAAGTCCCTCTACCTACTCACTACCTATCTGAACAGGAATAATCTAGGGGGATTGGATGGGTTTCTATCTTCCCAAACTGCCAGATTCAATATTTAGATATTTTTTGTTTGTTTGTTTTAAAACATAAAAAGCTTCTATTAGCATATAGTTTTTCTTGTTTTTGTTTTTTTTTTTTTTTTTCACACTTTTAGAAGAAGACCTCTATAACTAATGCTGAGGCTCCCTGGGCCCAGGCCTCGGCGCCTCTGACCCAGCAGCTCTGTGCAGCCCGAGTTACAACTTCAAGCACGCTACTTTACGATGAGCTTCTCTCCCCCTGCTTCAACTAATTGCGCTCTCGTAAAGTGGCAAAATGTGAATCACTTAGTAAGGAAATGGTCACCAGCTGCTATCATCAGAGAACAGGGATGCTGAAGAAAGGGAAAGCAAGTGAACGAAGTGTCATGTCAGAAATCAACGGTGCAACGTGTGATTTGAGAAAACATGACTACTTTACAGAGGCAGGGTGTCATTATGGCATCACAGTAATACAATGCTTTGACAACTGCTGGCTCTAACATATCATCATTGCATTAAGGTACACTGGCTTAGTTGGGGAAGGAAGAGAGGATTTTTTCTTTTAATAAGAAATATCTTAAGGTCTGCCTGGTTAACCTAATGGAAGGAGATCATTAATTGTGAAGGAAGAATTGTAAATCCTGACCAATATGTTCAGAAAGATTGAAACACACAGGCACACCTAGGCGTATGCACTTATGGACAATTTGAGGCCCTCTTTAACAAACATTGAGGCCAATCTAATGGAATAGATTTCTATGTAACAGCATCACAGTGATTTGGTAATGCTGTTTCCCTGTACTTTGAACAAATAACTGGTGCATTTACTTCAAAAGACTTTTTCCAACTTATTCCACTAAGAACAAAAGTAAGCAAATAGCTACCCCCAAAGCTGGTGCCTGCGTTGCTGACAAGAGATGTAGCTAAGTACTGTGGAGACAAGGAAGTGGTCACCTCAATAACATATCAGAGCCCCTATCCAAGCCAAAAGCTCTCCAACTCTGGAAAAAGGCTGGCTGTCCACTTCCCCAAAACAGGAAATATGGGGCAAATAAATGAGAGACTTTCAATTCATTTCTGGTCAGTCATTGAAAGGAAAGTGTTCCGTGCATTCAAGTCTAATGACCACACCAGGACCAGGAAGGACCTCTCTGAAATCCTGCCTGCTTTTGGGGTCTTAGAGTTCAATGACTCTTTCTTATTCAAATTTGTTCTGACATTCGGGCAACCAACCACCTTGGTCTGGGCACTGAAGTCCCGTGGCCGGGGAACACTTCAGTCCTAGGCAAACAAGGATGGTTGGTCACCCAGGCTACGAAATCCAATGACTCCACTCTTGCCAATATTCCTAAAACAAAGACAGAAGAATGGAGAATATTCCTTGCCAGCAATGAAGGCCCAGAAAGATGGCAAAGGAATGTACTAATAAGAGTGTGCAGCCTGTCTACTGAGTGCTGGGGGCGTTGTGAGTATGTACATGGTAGAAGTGCCTATAGATACATGGGCGTTCCATTTCACTATTGCCAAGCAAGCCGGAGGCCACTGTTGATAGCCTTGTTAAGTCACCCAGACTATTTAGATGTCGGGAATTACACTTGCTTCAGTTTGTAACACCAAGTGATTTGTTATGCTTCCTGGATGATAAACTTTATTACTGGGAAAAGAAATGGTTCTGTGATATCACTATGTGTTGCACATTATGATTGTTGGCAGTTTCTGTATTTAAGGATTCGATCTGATGCTGAGGAGCTTAGTAGGGTAATTTATCCTTAGCTTGTTTTCTTGGTCCTATTTCAATTTGGAGGTGAGCTTTCCCTGTTTATAGCTCTAAATACAGTAAGTGAGCTACTGGCAAATCAATAAAACTGTTCAATGCATAAGAATGCTGGGTAATTGCATACATGATGTTTTGCATAATTAACTGTCTGAGCTTTGCTTTAATATAATGGGCACTCACGTAATATAGTGTAGCTATAAGTCTATAAAATATACAGTTTATATGAACCAGGATTCTGCTCAAAACTCTGGCTAATCATCTACATCAGCCTTGAAGGGAGTACTCCCCTCCACTGCCAAGTCCAAATCAATTCTTATGACATTACTTTATAACTAACATGATATTTAACTGATGATGGCTATTAGCCCTTCGACAGATTGCACTCAAGGACTGTAACAGAAGGGAAAAAAATACCATTTAGTTTAAACAAACTTCTGCCATGTAATCAATATTATTGAGGCAAATTAAGTGTTTTAATAAGTGTGTATATTTGCCCTAATGCAACTTAATTAACTATATTCTCAGAACTGCCGACTACATGACACCTATGAATCTTAAAAAAAGACTCTCCAGAAATGCCTAGTCAGAAACTCAGAGGCACAACAGATGGCAAAACATGCATTTTATCTCTTATTCCCAAGAATATTTCTGCCCTTATACAAGTTACTCTCCTGGGAATCAAAAGTCTAAGGGCAAGATGGGCTTTAGATGAACGTACCGAAGAGCAAACCACAGAGCAGTCCAACGTCCAAGTGTTGATCAGGCCACCATCCCAAGGGGAGCATGAAACAGCTCTGGGCCAGGAGTCGGGGCCACCACTGGATGGGAAGGTCAGCACGGGATAAAAAACCACCTAAGGTAAATCATCGAAACGAAGCTTACTGCCATATACACTGTATGTAACATTTACTTGTTTCAGAGATTTACCACGCCATGAGCACACCTCTTCTGCCGTGAGCTTTCTAGAGCAAAGAAATAGTCTCCTACTTCTACAAATCTCTGGTCTTTCAAACAGAAATATGGATCAATAAAGTTTTCTTGTGTTCAGACAATTCCACTTTCCAGCAGCCAAGGGGCACGCGGAAGAGAGGAAGCCAACGCGACCGGAGAGACTGACAGCTAAATGAAGGCCTTTTCACAGCTTCTTGCTAGAGAAGAAACAGACACTCAGCTCATAGGAAGTCTATGCACCGATCTTTACAAATTACAATGGCACAGAGATGCTTTACACACACACTCCAGTGATACAGTTCACAAATCAAATCCAGGTCAATGAAAGCTCAGGCTGCCAGAATTTCCCTTTCCTATTCTTGCTACACTGAAATGGGGAATAAGAACGCTATCAGAATTTGATGTTGGGATACTGAGATTATAGCACGGATGTCATCCTTTACTCATTAAGCAAATGTTTTGTAAAAGTAATTGCAATTACCAGTAAAGCAGCTGCCTCCACAGAGAGAGCCATTTCACTTGCAGTAGAACTCTGAAACGTCCTCTGAAACTGGGTGAATTACAGTGGGGAGAAAATCTAAATGCTGAGAAGCGATCACTGTAGAAATAAAACTGTTTTGGGTACATAGAAAAAGTTGTATATTAGAGAAAGATTCGTAGTAAAATCAGAGATAATAAACCACACTTTCCCCTGTTGGGCAGTGGTTAAGCTATATTTATACTTTTAATTTAATAGCTTAGTCTGCAGTAGTTAACATCTGGAAGCAAATGCAGCTGGTCTTAGGTGATCTATGAGAGCAGAGCTTACAATTATATCCCATTGGTATCAGGTGTTGTCCAGCTGAAGTTGGGGGGGGGAGAAGGTAAAGAGAGGGGTATGTCAGCTAATTATTAACCCTAAGAAGTCTTCCCCTGTCTTCTCTTTTAAACATTACAATGAGGCAGCTGCTTGAGGAGAAGATGGAGCTAGAACACACAGGCCACCATTTGCCGGCAAGGGGAAATAACATACACACGTGCGTATACTTAATCCAAGCCACGGAGATGACTGAAGATTTGTTCTGCAGCATGATGGCATCGTAAAAAGGGCTTATGCAGCAGGGATACAGCATCCAGTGAGCCAACAGAAGCCATCAGAGGGACATGCTTGTTGTCTGTCCCATTCAAAGGTCCAAAAACAAACACATGCCAAGAAAAACGTCTAAATCTTATTTGCCATTCCGAAAAACTGCTAAAAGCAGAGTTGCCACAGCTTGCTTGAATATCTTCTCTTCTCCTTTCCCCAGAAAACCCTGCCTTCTAGCCTGGGTGTGGCACTGTCTGATCTGAAACACCACTGGGATGGAGACTCTGGGTTTACTCACTTGTAAACTAAGAGGACTCACCTATGTGCTTTCTAAAGTAACCTGTGCTAATTTTTTTTTTTTTTTTTTTTT
>NW_004443975.1:19653944-19662995 GCF_000243295.1 Trichechus manatus latirostris | reverse complement strand
GTGTGTGTGTGTGTGTGTGTGTGTGTGTGTGTGTGTGTGTGTGTGTGTGTATGCAGAAGGACTAATTACACAAACAACTTGCCACCTCACAGTGAAACTGTAGCAACAACATTCAAGTGAGGAACCATCCCCAGAGGGCCATAAAGGACAGAGAGAGCCGTGATCATTTTGGGGGGGAGATGGGGAGCAGGGACTCTTGGCTTTTCCTAGAAATGGTTCTCTTTTTGCTCATTCCGTTGTGGTGGGAAGTACTGACAGAAAGGGCAATTCCCTGCAATCAGTGTTTAAGTGAATGTTTGTCCCCGTGCGGGACACCACGCTGTCAGCAAGCAGCGGGGAGCCGTTGAGTTGTTACTACATTTGATTTGACTGCCAGTAGGAAGCTTCATTTCTACCAACTGTTAGCTGCTCGCTCAAAGAATCTTCTCTTCATTTTTGGTGTGATTTTCCCCTCTCTCCTAGCTCCTTTTCCTTGATATGTCGTAGTCTCAGTGCCATGTGGATTTCTAAGAGGCGACCTTAGTACCTGTCTCCTGGGCTTGTCACACCCAAGGGTCTGAATGTGATGGGTACCCGCAATCTGTTCAATATTTCCAGTCTCTCATGTAGAGTCTCTCCATCTGAAGGCTGCTTTTTCCTTCTGATTTCCTAGATCAGTACAAGGTCAACACAGACACAGACTGGTTCTGCTACGTTGTGGTCACATCTCTTACTCGGTGAAGTTTACTGCGGCAGACGGAGACCACATCCCTGTAGTTTACTAGCCCCCAAAAAGTGTGGTCACTCACCTTTTTGGGGCAATTTTATTGAAATAGTTGCTATGTTTGGTGATTGCTTCTAACACTCATTAAAACATTTCTGATTGGGCAACTTTACTCCATCACATAAAAGTCTTTCTCCTTAAAGATAATGGTTTTGATCTTTATGACTCTCAAACCATAGCTCTGACAACTTCTGTCAGTAAAAAGAATCTTCTGGAAAAACGAAAGCATATGCATGAGTAAAAAGGATGGGAAAAAAAGAAAAAAAAATTCCTCAGAGATATTACAAAAATTCAGGCTAAATGGAAAAGTAATTAACACTAAAGAGCTAAAATTGTAATTAAGAAAAATGTCATTAAGGGGAAGCAGATGAGTATGCTTTTCTAAATATGACAAGGTGCTGTGTAAAAATAAAACAGAGGCAGGTTGTGGTGAGTGGGGCAGGAAAGCCATGTCTTTAACCAGATCAAATTCTCGAAATTGGCTGTCAAGACAGGATTGTTGTGATTTATACCCGTCTATCAAGTGCTCGAGCGGGAGACGCAGGGAACAGAGGCAAGCTGCTGTCGCTTCCATTCGCAAAGAACCTTTAATTTCCACAGCACCATCTGTTACCAAATCTAATTCACATTCCCCTTAATCTGGTTTAGTTCTGTAATACTAATTCTTCCCCAACCCTTATGAACACGACCACAAAAAAAAAAAAAGAGTTTTGGTTTTCGGTGAGTGAGAACTGGAATATTATAAAGTTAAGGCTTCAGTGACTTAACTGCAGCACGCTCTCCTCCATTTAAATATATTCCTGGTAAAGGGATTTGTTTTCAGCCAATGCAGAGATATAAAACTGTTCGTATTTGGGGTAAAAAAAAAAAAAATGATGATATAAAAGTAAGCCTGCGACATGAAAGCGGAGATTGTCATAAAATACAATTGTTGTCAAGTTTAGTCACTTTCAGAACTGACTATAAAATCACTTCGTCATGGTTTTCACATAGAGAAAGCCTGAAATTGTATTTTTGTTAAGGAAACTGAAGACAGTGATGTATATATTCAGAAAGAGTAGAGAAGGGTAGGGGACAAGCGTAGGAGACGTGGAAATGGAGAAAAAAAACCCACCCAGGTATATTTGAAAATAAAGAGACGTATATGCGTGAACAACCACTAACCTCTCAGACTACCACTGTATTAGCTCATACTTTCCATTCACCTTCACTGCTACTCTTAGCCAACATAATAACTGGCATTCACAATAATGAGGCTGCGGAGCTATAAAATTATCAAGTGCTTTCTGCATCAGAGAAAGATTAAACTATGCTCAGTAAAGATTTAGTGTTAAATGTATTTTATTGCTTTCTAAGTCTTTGAAAATGTGTTATCTCTAAGGGCAATAGTACATAAAGATCCACAGGCATAGACTGCAAAATGAGAAAAAGGTATTATTTGAACACTGAGTGAGACGTTTTGATTACACATTTAGTCAGCTAGCTCACTACCTAATTCTTCCATGAACACTAAAATAATTGTCCTTGTGTTTTCTAACGCAGCAATATAAAACACTAGCTGGGTTATTGATATTAACCCCACGGTTTCAGTAAATAATTTGAGACTGTGATTTAAAAGATTTATTTTTATAATAGGCGTGATTATCACCCATAAATAAATATCTGTAGCAAAGACTTCAAGAGTTAAAATCTATCACTGAACTGGTAGTATCTCAAAACACAATTTAAAAAAAATTCTAAATCTATTATGCTTTAAGTAAAGGATTTCTCATTTTACTGATGGAGTCTTCTGATTAACTATACAGATATTTTCAACTATTAGCAACAATAAAACTTTGATTTTTAGGAGATACAGGAGTTTGTGAAAGAAGGTAAACAGTTTTATAATATTGAAACAAATAAAACACTTGAAACCAGAATAAATATGCTTATGGACACACACACACACACACACACACGAACACACACACACACACACGCACGCACACACACAAACACACACACAGGAACACACACACAAACACACACACACGAACACACACACACGAACACACACACACGAACACACACACGAACACACACGAAAACACACACATATACACGAACACAGGAAGCTACTATGTATACATCTCCTATAAAAATATCAACAGCATCATAAACAAGTACAAGTGATTAAAGATTATGAAAATGATAAACTATAAGATAGCATTGTTAAAATTTTCCATATCCATTAAGGATTATGTTAATTCTGTCATCTCTAAGTTATATATCACAACCTATATTGTATCATTTTTAGAGTGTTGATTAAAAATATAAATTAAAGAGAAATTTTTAATTTCTTCACACATAAGAATGGCTAAAAGTGACAGGGCTAACAAACCCCAATACTGGTGAGAATATGGAGCAACTGGAACTCACAAACACTGGCCTTAGGGGTATACAATGGTACAACCTCTGCAGAAATTTTAAAAAAGTAAGGGTACACTTACCATACCCCAACATTTCTACTTCTAGAAATTTACTAAGAATGAAAACATAAGTCCACAAAAAGAACTGTACACAAAAGTGCATCACAGCGCTATTCATAACGGCCCTCAACTGAGAGCAAATCAAATGTCCATCACTGATAAATGGATAAACAAATTGTGGTCTATACCAGCAACGGTATCTTAGTCAACAATAAAAATGAACGAACTGTGATACATACAACAACATGGCTGAACCCCAAAGACACCAAGCTAAGCAAAAGAAGCTCCATACAAAAGAAGGCATACTGAAAGATTCTGTTTGCGTGAGATTCTAGAACAAGCAAAACTAAGGTACAGTGATAGAATCACTAGTGGTTATCTGGGGCCAGAGGTGGGAATTGCCTTGAGGGGACATAAGGAAAGTGGTGGTTACATGTGTTATATGGGTCACATTTGTCAAAACTCATCACACCATACACTGAAAATATGTGCATGTTGCTGTATGTAAATTTTATCTCAATAAAGATGATTTAAAAAGAAAAAAAAATTGAACAACGTGCTAAACATAACTTATTGTTACCAGAAATGTCTATTGGTTAGTGTGCCCTATAAACCCGTTGCCGTTGGGTTGATTTCGACTGATAGTGACCCTACAGGACAGAGTAGAACTGCCCCATAGGGTTTCCAAGGAACAGCTGGTGGATTCGAACTGCTGACATCTTGGTTAGCAGCCGAGCTCTTAACCACTGCACCACCAGGGCTACACACCTGATCTTAAATGATCAGATCTAGAAGAATCTTAATCAATACCTAGTTCTACTTCTCACTTACACACAGGGACACAGTGGACCATGGAAGTGAGATTTACTTAAGAACACCCAAAATTAGAGAAGAGCCCCGAATAAACCCAGGTTTCCATCTCTTAGATCAGCTCTCTCTTTCTAACTTATTACTGAAGAAAAGGATGAAATCAAAATTAGACCCACAGTGGATAATATTCTACTTATTTGAACGATAAACACCTTTCTGTAGTCTGTTTTTAAAAACCTATAAAAATAACTTGCTACTGTAAACATAAAGTCATTCCATGCATTTGTGTGCTTATTTTGGAAGTAAAGAAAGCTAACCTGACTTCATCCCTCCACTTCCTCCTCCCAAAACATGACCCAGGATAAAATGGCTTTAGCAAGTATGTACCACGTGAGTAGTAATGAGTCATTGTGAATAACTCAAGGTGGGCTTAAAAAAAAATGTTTTGTTTTGTTTTCCAAGAAAGAAATAGGTGTTATGAGAAACAGAATAAAGGAAAGTCTAGGATTGAAGAAATGGAAATAAGAGGAAAGTCATCTAATTAAAGAAAAAGTTGGTTCAGATCTAAGTGTATGCAATCAGAGGAAAGGGTGTCAGGGGAAAAAGTGCAAGATATGAAACCTGAGCAGGTAAAATCATAATTTCAAGAGGAATGTATAATTTCTAAGAAGCTATCAGGAAAGAAAATTTGCATAGTAACTTAGACAAATTTTAAAATTATTTTATTACCAATTTACGGATGGATCTCAAGTAGGAAAATTTAGATGTCTTTCCTTAACAGGAAAATAAATAAATCACAGAGCACATTTCTTCTTTCCTTTAACTTTCATACACATGACGGTTAGTATCATTCGGTACTAGCTAACGAGGTCTGAGATGATTACACAGCTAATTCATGTATTGTGGAAAAGAGTTCTGCAGACTAATAAAACTGTGTATATTCCTGAAGATAAATCTGACCATGTCTATGATCTATCCCTTTCAGTGGTTTCATACTCCTTATAGGATTACAACCAAGCCCTTAACCAATCAAACCACATCGAGCCTCCACTGAACCAACCCAGCCTTCCTCTTCAACCCCAAATCTCACTCTCTAGCCTTGTACTGGACTTCATGTAGAGACAACGCTTAACCATTTGTAATTCCCACACCAAGCAGCTTTTCACACTGCTTTTCCTTCTCTCTGGAATGCATTCCCCTTTTCCTTTGTCCCATTATCTGGCTAGCTCCAATTCATTTGTAAAACTCAAGTGAGTTATCACTTCATCAAACCTCTTCTCATATGCCTCTCCTTTGCGGTTCCTATAATACCATAAGCCTATTGCCATAATTGGAAGTCCTGGTGGCGTGGTGGTTAAGAGCTACAGCTGCTTACCCAAAGGGTGGCAGTTCAAATCCACCAGGTGCCCCTTGGAAACCCTACAGGGCAGTTCTACTCTGTCCTACAGGGTCGCTATGAGCCAGAATCGACTCGAAGGCAATGGGTTTCGTTTTTTGGTTTTTATTGCTGTAATTGTGTGTACACATTATTTTAAATGCATATGCTTATCTTTCCATTCCTTCAGTTGAGAAGGATTATGTATTGATTGTTTTGTGTTCCTGAAGTTTAAACCTGTGCTTGGGTTGTTGAACGAATGAACAAATCGTACAAAAGAAGTATGGACCTTAGATACTGGCACACAAATTTCCTAAAGATTTGTTCATACGATCTCAAGAATCAGTGATATAAAACATTAGGTACTGAAAAGCTATTTTTATGTCCTTAGAGCACAGTAAGCCTGCTAAAAGATGTGACTTAAAATGCAACAAAAACCTGCAAGGTGAAGTGCTTAAATGATTGTAAGATTTTTGATTAGAAGATCTGCTTTTGAGTTTACCCTGTCGTTTACAAACTGTGGGCTCTGACATGTTAGCTACAAGCCTTGGTTGCTGAATCTGTTAAATGGGAAGGACATCTCATAGTGTGTTGTATGAAGATGAAAAAAAAATAAAAAAGATTTGCAGAGGCAGCACTGAACTCAGAAGGGTATCAGTGAGCAAGAAAGAAAAAACACATTCTGAGATGAAGCAGGATGACCCAAAGAGTGGGAAAGTGCAGGGCAGGCTCAGAGAATGAAGGAAGAGATGCTTCTGACGAATACTGTAGGGGATTTGGAATCATCAGTGGTTTCAGAAAGTGGGTTGGGCCAGATTATGGAAGGTTGAAATACCACACTAAGTAGATTAGATGTCATTTTGTAGGCAATTGGAAGCTGCTGAAGGTTTCTACAGAGAAAAGAGACATGACCCAACTTGTGTTCTTATTAAATGCAGTTTTGACTGCAGTAATGTCCATTCATTCATTCAGTCATTCCTATTACGTTTTAGGCATATATCCTGGTAAACGAAACAGATCTAGTCTCTGAACTCACAGTGTTTAAAGTCCAACATAAAAGCTGAGTGGGCGTGAAAATATTTGAAGACAGGTAGCTCAATGAGGAAGTAATTATATCCATCCAGATAAAAGATTAGTAAGAACTGAACTAAGATGATGGCAATGGGAATGAAAAGAGATAAATATTAGAAGCATCATGAAAAAGATGTTTCTGTACCCCTAGTGATCCACACATGAGATATAAGAATTAGTCCAGCTCAAACCTCTTTGACAAAGTATCATTTTTTAAAAAAGATGTAACATAAAAACAAATTAGCACCTTGTGATGGAACTGTCCTTGATCTTGACTGTGGTGGTGGTCACATGAATCTACACGTGATACAATTGCACAGAACTAAACAAACACACAAATGAGTGCATGAAACGCTGAGGAATCTATGTGAGGTCTGCAGTTTGTATCAACGTTCATTTCTTGGTTGTAATATTGTACTGTAATAACCCAGTTGAAGGGAACCATTGAAGGAAACTGGGTGAAGGATACAAGAGATTTCTCTGTATTATTTCATACAACTGCCTGTGAGTCTACAATTACCTTAAAATAAAGTTTTAAAAAAATTAACATTCTCCTTAAGGGAGTGGGCTGTATCCTCTTTGACTCTGTATCCCCAGAATTTTGTACAATGCTAAGCACAACTTAGCTGCTTAATAAATTTATCCTTTAATAGATGCTTAATATATGTTTGCTGAGTAAATAAATGAATGAACTGCAAGGCATTATACCTATTGAAGGCATTATTTTTTTTACGAATATTGTTGTAAACCTTTTCATGTGCGTTTCTACATCTAACTCATATCTGTTTATGACATTACTTTAATGCGAAATCTATGACTCTAGATACCAGTAAGCCAAGATCAGGCAGATTCTGGTATAGATGCTGCTTTTCTGACAGTGTGGTGACTTCTCAAGATAATGCTCTTAAGAAATACTGATATGATTTTACATATCCCAAAAAGATAACAAGAACTTTTCTTTTTCCCTTTTATGGTGGGGAAAGAAATTACAGTCATACACATGTATTCCATTGGGTCCTCAAGACAATCTTGTGAAGAAGTGGGTCTTATCTCCATTTTACAGATGAGGAAGGGGATGCGAGAGAGCCGGAACTTGAACTTTTTATGTTGAAATTGAATGGTTAAGCGCTTGACTACTAGCTGAAAGGTTGGTTGTTTAAACCCATGCAGAGGCGCCTTGGAATACAAGCCTGGTGATCTGCTACCAAAAGGTCCCAGCCTTGAAAACCCTCTGGAGCACCGTTCTACTCTGCACACATGGGGTCGCCATGAGTCGGAGTCAACTCAGTGACAACTAACAATAAGGAAAATTATAGTAATGTTTCTAAGAGAACAAAAGAAAAACACTGAAAAGTTTAAAAAGAATTAATAAGACTTTTGCCAAAGGAAATTTTAGTGAGTTTTAGAGAAGGTTAAAAAAAAAAAAATCCATGCTAACCATCAAGGTGTGTGGAAGCTACGCAAGAAACGCATGAGGTTGGAGCGCTGCACTAGATGCCATGTGAGGCACAATTAATTTAACACAATTCTAGGAAAAAACGTTATTAGAGACGACTGCTAAAACTGCTTAGCTACATTTATCTATCTTAGGCCCTGACCACAAGGAGAACAAGACCAGATAGAGTGGATGACACCTACCCCACGCTACTCTTGGAAAAACAGTGACTATTCTATGAATAGAAGAACTGTCCAGCACTTCTGTGTGGAGTCACTTCAACAATGCACAGTATTAATTACAATAGTTCTGAGCCTCAGCAGCTGCCGGGTCACATTCTCAGAGACCTAAGTCCCTGCCACCTCCATTCGTCTTAAGGCTCGCATGTGACAGTTAATCTGTCCATTTCCCAGAAGGAAAACAGACAGGGCAGGGCTATGCTCTTGTCCTCATCTGAATCCTGAGAAGGAATATTGAGGGAAAATAGGAAATGAGAAATATTAGTGCAGTGCATCTCATGAAAGGCTTGGTTAAGGTTACTTAGCAATAAATAGATATAGATATGATTTCAAGTCTCCTCCTGGGGGACCTATGTCATCATGCAGACTCTGTACTCACAACTAAGCTTGTCTGTTTGCTAGAAAACCACTAAACCAACAGCAAGTGAGTCCGTGGGTAGCGCAAACAGTTAAGTGCTCAACTACTAGCCAAAAGGCTGTCAGTTTGAACCCACTCCGAGGAGCCTTGTGAGACAAGCCTGGTGATCACAGCCTTGAGAACCCTATGGAGCAGTTCTACTCTGCACACATCATGGGGTCTCATTGAGTTGGAATCGACTCAGCTAACAGCAGCAGCAAGTGATGGCCAGTGTATTAGCATGAACGTTACAGATGAGGAAACTAAGCTGAATGGTAAGAAATCACCTTAAAGGGATCAGTTAAAAAAAAAAGTGGAAAGTGAGGTAGAAGTTTGGTTCCATCACTTTGGAAACCTATATATGAAAGATGGAGTAATGCCTCTCTACCTAGCCTAAGAAACCAGAGATGATTCTGTGATTCAGGGAACTGAGGCTTAGGAAAAAAATAATCTCTTGAAAAATGGCCACTCCTATCCTAGTCTCCCCCCCCCC
>NW_004443975.1:19623948-19653844 GCF_000243295.1 Trichechus manatus latirostris | reverse complement strand
CCCCATGTATGTATATATTCTCCCCACTCTCCAAAATTCAGCTGACAGATTAGCAGGCTCAGAAAGTAGCACTGACTCATGTTGGGAACTTTGTTCATTCATCCATCTCTCTAGCCACTGAACCTCACCAAGCTGAGGGCTGCATGCTAAGGTCATAGTCAGTATATAAATAAGGTCATCCGCTTATTTGCCTGCATTGCTGTATCAAATATGCTGTCAAATTTAAACTAGAAGATCTACTAAAATATCTGTCACAAGAAAACAAATAATGATAGTCAAATGATGGTGGGTGGGTGGTTGACTGTGCTGCTTATGGGGGGTTGTTACCCTAGTTGTTTCATTAGGTATGAAAATAAAAGATTTATGTTATGGGTGATAAGGGCAAGAATGCTGTAAAAGTGAAAAAATATGGCAACAGCATGCTGTACATCACCAATGGGATAATTATTTATCTAAAAAGTTGGCATTCTTAGACTTCCAACATAGGGTGTATGAAATTCATATATTCAAAGGAGACATCATAATAACCTGCCAGGTGGTGGTGATGGATATGTTTTTAATCCAAATGACCACAATCTTCAGTCTGCCTGTCATGGAGGGCCAGGGAAAAAAATGGAATTTTCCTTTCATAACTCTTGATGTTGAAAGAGCAGAAACCTGGACGCATGATAAGTGGCTCATTCCAATGGACAAATGGACGTGAAGCTGAGAGAATGGGTGTGAATAAAAGTCATTGTTGCTTAACGAATGCCAATTTCACTTGTTACACGAAAAAAAAAATGGGGCAAGGGATGATTTCTGCCTCCTTCATGTCTGGAAAGTACAAATTGAAACCGCAACTAAAGGGGGAAAATCCTCACCACCAGGTGAGTTCATTTACAAATTACCTCTTGCTAAAGAAGTCAGGGAAAGGCTGGTGTGCTATTTGTCTATTAACTAAAACGTACTGTGCAAACACAGCAAGAACAGGGCGGCTGCAGCGCTTTGCAGACTAGAAAGCCTCACCGATGGATTTCCTCCTCCGAGGTTTAAAGGAATTCCTATTTCTCATTTACAGTCTATCAGAAAAGGTATATGACCTGTATTTTTTAATTTATATAAATCCAGTCAGTCAATCAGCCCAGGCTGAAATTTAATGGATGTATCAGTCATCGTTCGTCCGGGGAGAGAGAACGAGACCAACATCCATCACCCCTCCTCTGTGGCTTCTGCTTGCCTCTCTCCCTCTTACCTCACCAGCACCAAGGCCTCACTTCGCTGCAAGCTGGCCTCTCGCAAAGCTGTCGTTCTTAAAGGGAGAAATCTGAGTAAAAATGAACGGAGGGAAATACAGGAAGTCTCTTTGGCTATTTCAGTTTTAAAAAAAAAAATCTTCATTTTCCCACCTATGTTATGGCAATTTTATTACACATTCAGCAAATTTACATTAACAAGATGTTCCCCTGACAAATTAATCACTTTCCAAGCATTTTATCATATAAATAAAATATTACCCCAGAAGGGTAAAATCAGCTCAATCAGTTGATTTAACCCTTCCTTCAGGAAACTCGCCTAAAACAGATTGAGGGCCATCCCCTAGACAGACAGACAGACACACACACACAGACACACACACACTTACACTCATACACTCTCTCACACTCTTAAAAACATAAGCTGGCTCTCATACTACTGATAACTGGGCTTGGAAGGGATTCCTAACTCCAGAAGTCAGATTGTATTGTTTACCAGCTTAGTATAAAAGAGAGGCATGTCTCTGCTTTTTCAAAGGGAGGGGAACAAGAAAACTTCCTCAAATATCCTTAACCTCAGGGTAATCTGCTAGAATCCATATTTTCTCTCCTTCAGTACCCTTAGTAGATGACTCAGTGTCATTTCTACAGTACTTCCTTTAATAAGAACAATTAAATCTTATATTTTTATAGTTCTATTCTTTAACATTCTAGGCAGGGAAGAAACGAGCAAGTGGCTGAGGTTTCTGTCTTTCCTTTGCCTTCCCCTTTGCTAATTTCAGAAAGTGAATCCAGCAATTATAAGTAGTAGGGGAATGATAAGGAGTCACACAGGCAAGAGAAATAGGTTCAATTCAAGCTTCCCTGACTAATCCTTATTATGACTCATTTCGACTTCAGAATTTGTCGGTTGAGGTAAGAAGCTAATTTGGCTTTGAGAAGGGAAATCTCAGTTTGTACTTTGCCGCTAGTACTACTAACAACCCCATTATTAAGGGCAAAGTTGGAGGGGGTGCATAAAATATTTATTGAGTGCCCACTCTCACCAAGAATATTTGTATGCTTTTATCCGATCATTAGACTTGTATTTTAGGCTGTACCACACTGTCTTGCTTCCCAAAACACAAGTGCACTATTTTTAAAATCTGCACTCAAAGTGACCTGCAAACTATAACCCTGGGACTAACAGTCTGATATTCTGCCAGATCTTGATAGAAAATGGGCTTCATCCTTCTGTATGCATGGATGTTGCTCCTACTGTTTGCCCTCATCAGCAGATCTGTCTCCTCTCCCCCATCAAATACAACCAGACTTTAATTTATATGCTTTAAAAAAATATAGGAAACGGGCATCATGCCTGGGCCAGATGTGAGACCCCAAAGCAAAGACGACGTTGCCATGCGGGTGGTCTTCAGTACTTTAGTAAATACCATCCTATTCACTAGCAGCGCTTTGGGGAAACCCCAAGTGGTTACCTGACCTCCCCACTGATGAGCACATAAATACCTGTGATTTATTCTTGCATCTCTCTTCTTACCTATGAATGGGGTAATGAGGTTCTTTATGGGAGGCTATTAAGAAGCAACATGGATGCTACTGTTTGCTACTTATCCCATATAATTAATAACACCACACGGGTATTAGAGAGCAGTATTAAAAGTCGCTAGCCCTTCCATAAATAGAGCTGATTTGACTAAACTGTCAATGGCAAATTTCAAGAAGAATCACTAAAAGGAAATCTACCTTTGAAATGTATAATGTGTTACATAAAGGCTTTTATTAACATTTATGTTTTCGTTCTAATTAAATCATTAGACTTTCCAGTTGACTATGTAATTATCAAGTCAGCATTCCTAAAAGCAAGTAGTGATACTAATTAATTTCCTTCTGGGTATTTCCTTGACAAATTATGAAATTTCCTGTTTAAAATTCCCGACAAATATCTGGGCACCCAGTTTTCTTTAAAAGATGATGTTCACTTTTTTTTTTTTAGTAACACCTTGCTTCAATTAAAAAGCCAGGCAAAATAAAAATAAAATTAATGTCCAGATTATGAATTCTCTAATCTTAGACTACAAGGAAGATATCTGTAAAATGATAAAAAGCGATGTTAGCAGCAAGTACAATGTTCTGATGTATGTTCATTTACTAAGTTTCCGTTAGCATTTTATGCAAAAAAACACAGGCTGGACTCTTGTCAAAACAAGTGTACGTTTATCATGATCTTAGGATAAAGTAAATCACATATTCCTAGGAAAGCTGACACAAGACCATGATTTCACCAAATCATGTGAACGATTCAAAGGTAGTATAAAACTGGCCCTGCCGGAATTAGATCTGAGCAGTCCTAATACCCATCAGAACACAAAAGGAGATAAAGCAATGTTCAGGATGACTCTTGACTCTAAAGCGTAAACGAAAAGCAAAATTAAAAAAAGGATCACAGCCAATCTTGCAACTAATTGTAATAAAAGGAATTAAATCAATAAGTAAAAAGCTTAAGTCTTCTTATAAAGATAAATATTTAAAATTTTTTCTAAAACGTTTCATTACATGAGGCATGTAAAGATCCTCAAATGTCTACCTATGTCCCTGAAAGTTGTCAATTAAACAGAGTCACCTCCTGTTCCTGCAGTTAACCGCTCTACTAACATGTACGTGTTGTTGTTCTTAGGTGCCTCTAGTCGGTTCCAACTCACAGCAACCCTGTGTACATCAAAACGAAAACACTGCCAGGTCCTGCACCATCCTCACAATTGTTGCTGCGTTTGAGCCCATTGTTGCAGCCACCGTGTCAATCCATCTCATTGAGGGTCTTCCTCTTTTTCCCTGACCCTCTACTTTACCAATTATGATGTCCTTCTCCAGCGACTGGTCCCTCTTGATAACATGTACAAAGTACATGAGACAAAGTCTCCCCATCCTCACTTCTAAGGAGCATTCTGGCTGTACGTGTTACCTCTAATTAAATCATGTCTCTGTCAACTTTGTCCTTCTTTGCCTGTCAAGAATAGGCATTCAATCAGTATCAAACAGTATGCAAGTGACTAGATGAGGAATAGACTGTCTTCCGGGAAAAGATAATTCAAGAAGAGTAAGTAAGGGCCCTTGTTTCTGATTCTGAATAGTCTTTTTTTTTCTTGCCTTATTTTTATAATGGCATGTTTTCAAAGCTAAGTGGGGTTTGTTTGCTCTTTAGTATGGGCCTGGGGAGAGAGGGAGCCAAGATGTCAAAGGAGGAAATGTGGGTCAGAGAGGAGAGACTGGGTGTTAAGATGAACTCAGTGCCACTTAACTCACCTTAATTTATTTAATGCCCTTACATTTTATAGGGAGACATGGCTAAAGGCAATTAGCTCATTTTATTTGAAGCTGAGAAATGCAGATAAAAAGGAATCACCTCATCTGCTTTTTGGAAAGAGACGGGGTATAAATAAATTTCCTGAAATAAAATAAAAATAATTTTATTTGAAAAATATTAAGTGGATTTTTTTTTTTTTTTTTGAATTAGCAATGTGATTCACTGTCCTGCATACTGTTTCAGATATAGATGTTGCTTCTTTAAACACAGGCTAGAGCTCCACTGGCTGGAAAAAAGTAGATCAATAAAATTTACTTTGTAATTGAATTGAGTCCAAGTGGGATGGAGTAAACTAACCCTAAAGGAGCTGGTCTGTTCTAGAGTACTAAATGCTACACGCCTTTCTGCACACACGGAACCAAGGGAAATGTTACCTTTCTCACGGCTTTATCACAGACTTGCCAGCTAAAAAACCCAAAAAGCAAGCAAAATATAATATACAGCAATCTATACATCTGCATTAATTGAGATACCTATTCTTCCCTTATTGACTATCTCATTATCCGATATTTCGTATTTATGACAACAGCAAAAAATCTACTGACTATTTTGTGCATTAATGATGTACATCTGGCAGTAATGAATGCCGAGATTCAAAGCAAGAGTAATTAATGCTGGCTGTGATGGTTGAGGTTCTGTGTCACCTTGGTTGGGGCCATGATCCTCAGTGGTTTGGCAGTTATGCAGTTATGTAATTTGGCAGTTATATAATGATGCAGTCATCCTCCATTTTGTGATCCGATGTGGGTCATCCTCTATTTTCGCATAATGCCAGCTTCTGCATAACAACCTGGTCTTCGAAACCTAACCATGTTGATAAGTGAGGAGTGGATATACAGCAAAAATGAGAGAAATGGATTTAAAAAATCATAAAATAAATGAAGATTCAAATCCCCCTCAAAATGATATAACCCTATAAATGATTCTGAAGAGAGAAAATAAAACACTTGTTTTAGGCCTGGATACTACCAATTCCATTCCTAGTTCTAAACCTTCACTGAATATTTATAATCATTTTTATACAAACTCTTCTTACTAGGGACACCCTGGTGGTAGAGTGGTTAAGAGCTACGGCTGCTAACCAAAAGGTTGGCAGTTCGAATCCACTAGGCACTCCTTGGAAACCCTATAGGGCAGTTCTACTCTGTCCTATAGGGTTGCTATGAATTGGAATCAACTCGACAGTAATGGGTTTCGTTTTGGGTTTTTTTTGTTGTTGTTGTTCTTCCTGGTGGCATAGTGGTTAAGAGCTGCAGCTACTAACCAAAAGGTCGGCAGTTCGAGAAGAACTAGATGGTGCTCGTCTACCACCAATGAACGTCCTGACAGAGAACACAACAGAGGGTCCCTGATGGAGCAGTAGAACAATGGGATGCAGAACTTAAATTCTAGTAAGAAGACCAGACTTAATGGTCTGCCTGAGACTGGAGGCGCCCCAGAACGCATGGCCCCTGGATTCTCAGCCCAGAACTAAAACAATTTCCAAGGCCAACTCTCCAGACAGGGATTGGACTGGACTTTGGGACATAAAGTGATACTCGTGAAGAGTGTGCCTCTTAGTCAAGTAGATACAAGACACCAAAGGGGTGGCTTCTGTCCAGAGGTGAGAAGGGAAGGCAGAGAGAGTTAGGAGCTGGTTGAATGTTCATGGGGAATCAGGGGCAGAGGGGAGCAGTGTGCTGTTGCAGAATGGGGTGAGCAGTTGGGGTCTCATAACAATGTAAAAAAAAAATTTTGTATGGGAGACTAACTTGAAATGTAAACTTCATTTAATTACAACAATTAAAAAAAAAAAAAAGATACCCAAAGGGTCGGCAGTTCGAATCTACCAGGCACTCCTTGGAAACCCTATGGGGTGGTTCTACTCTGTCTTACAGGGTCACTACGAGTCAGAATCAACTCAGTGGCAATGGGTTGGTTTGGCTGGTTGTTCTTCCTAGACTTAAAATGACAATTACAGCTCTGTAAACCAATCTGGAGGTCTGGTGGCACAGTGGTTAAGTGCTTGGCTGCTAACCCAAAGGTCAGCAGTTGGAACCCACTAGCCACTCCATGGGAGAAAGATGCGGCAGTCTGCTTCCATAATGATTTACAGCCTTAGAAACCCTGCGGGGCAGTTCTACTTTGTCTTATAGGGTTGCTATGAGTCAGAATTGACTCAAAGGCTATGGCTTGTTGTTTTTGGTTTAAACCAATCTTACTAGATACAAAATGATACCAGAAAGTCTTTAAAATGCATTTTGTATCAACTCTCCGTATTTCATTAAAGAGTCTATTTCAATATAAATGACTTATCTGACTCCAGTTTTACAATTTCTTTAAGTATTTCTCTTTTGCATTAATCAAGTAATTCCTAGGATTTTTGTACCTGTCCCTGTAGTTTATCTAGAAGCAAAAAAACACAAAGTCATACACAGATTTCTGCGTCTAATATATATTTAATATATATTAATGTGCGTGCTGAATTCAGTAACAGTGCTTTATACATAATAGTTACTGAAACAGGTTTGACTGGCCACATACACAAATAAAATTAACATAGATATTTTTTCTCATTTTTTTGTATCTAGTAGAAAAAAAGGAGGAAATTTACAAAAATTATAGTTCACTAAAAAGTCAAATGTGTTGCCCCACACACAAAAATCATCTGTTTCAGAAAGGACACACATTTGTTTTATTTTTGCCAAATCACTGCCTTAAAACACTGCATTTCACAGGTTTCACTTATGCTGAAAGTCTCCAAAGATTCCCTACCTGAAACTGGCCATATTTTAAGTGCAAAACAGGCTTAGTGCTGTCTAAATCTACAGAAAACTCACTGGTTTGTAATCTGCACATGAGCTATACGTCTAAATCTATATGCAGATGGATGCTTCCATACGTAAGGGCATTCCAAAGCATGGAGGAGGAGGGCACACCAGGTTCTTTCAGATGCCTGCCCTGTTGGTCTCCTCTTTTCCCTCTATTTATTTATACTAGCTACCTAAAGAATTCACACCGCCTGCTTTTCAGCCCGAGTGTTCCTCAGAGAGGCCGACAATGAGCCAGTGCAGTTCACCAGATGGACACACGAATGCAGCAGGTGGGGCAGATGGCAAGGCGCCCTGTCTGATGCTGCCTGCCTCGGCATGGACTGCCTTTTCCTTCCAGGTACATTAGCATCATCCCAACACTGAGCGGTGTGTGTCTGGGGGTGGGGTGGAAGTGGGGCACTGGCAGACCCTTTACATACGCTACTAGGAGGCATAAGGTACCAGCTGCCCTTTTCCTCCCTGCCCCCAGCCCCCCTCCAACAGCCCCCGATGGTTTATGCTGTTGCTTTGTTACCAGGTTTTCCTTTTTTAAGAATACGATGAAGATTTCCAAATGCATTTTGGGACTCTGAATAAAGAAGGATGCATCCATTTTTAGACATCCCACCTCAGCTTAATAAAAAGCAAGGAAAAGAGGATTTAAAGGGAGCGAGACTGGCGAAGTCAGGATGACTACAAAAAAAAAATTTTTTTTTTCCAAAAATACTGTTGGAAAAGCACCTACAAATGAAGTGACAGCATAAGTCAGATGACTCAGCCTGTGGCTGCAGTGCTCTCAGGAAGGTAAGCTGCCCGTCGCATACACCGTGTGCAGGACAGAAAAGCCGTATTTTTAGAGTCTTTGGTGTTGCAGAAAACATTAGCTGTGCCCAAGTTGACAGAATTCTTTGTCTCGTATTTCTAGTGTCATTTCCAAAAACGTAACATTTCCCTTCCAGAGTTTGTAACTTAATAGTCCTATTAGCAAAAAAAAAAAAAAAAAAATGCATTCCACCTGTAATTGGAAACTTGCAGCATCACGATCCCCGGCTATCGTGAGACAACCAGCAACATGTCACATGAATTTCTATTGAGCGTAAACACTTGACAACAATTCTCCCAAGATCTTTCTGGCATATTCCAGCTGGCAATGGCACCATGATACCATGCTTTCAATCTCTCTATAAGCTTAACTGATGCCAGTATAAATCTTACTACCTAACTTTACTAATCATCTCATTAGAAGCATCTGAAAAAGAGAAGGACAATGATTTTAATGATCTAAAGCAAGCCAATCTGTATCTTCAAAAAATAAATAAATAAATCAGGCACCTAAATAAAATGTATCCATTGAAAAGATGCTGCAAAGACACCCTAGAACTGCCTTGAACTCAATCTTCCAGTCCTCAGGCAAATCCCAGACTTGTGGGAACTCTACTGGGGAGTTTTGCAGAAATGCTGAACAAAGACAGTAGCTGTGAGGTTACGGCAAGATTATAGGCAAGGGTGCCTCATAAAACCTAACTTTCAATGGCCATTTTCTTTGATTAGAATGAGTTTACTAATTCAAACTTTTTTCTCAAAGTCAAACAATACAAACCTTACACTTTCAGAGTTCAAATCCCCTTTGCCTTCCCTCCGATCTGGGGAAGACCTTTTCTTATATGATCTTCTGAAGAATTTTTCCCTTTTCATTACCAGTTTATAAAACCATGTCACATACAGGTAATTTAGAGCTTTTTTAAGCTTTAATAGCAACGTTGGTGACTAAATCTTCAAAGGCTTCACAAAAAAACAGGGCTGGGTCCATTTTCTGGCTGAGGGACCACAGGAAAGACCAGACTTGACTCCTCCCAGACACTCAGTCATGCTTGGGACCAAAATGCACAATTCCCAACTGTGTTCGTGAGGCTAACTTCCCGCAAGTTCTCAAAACCTGAAACCTGAAAATTGGGATGGAAGCTTTAATTCGCTTGTTTTATGTGAAACTACTGCTCCCTAAATTCCCTGAAATTATTTTCTGAAGGTGAATCCCAATTTAAATTGGAGATTTAGGTACAAGAAGATCCCATTTTTAATTGTTTTCTATGTACTCATAATTAATTCCATATTTTTAATAATTTATTTCAGGATCTCAGTGCCTTCCCCAAGTCAAATACTACTGAATGAGTGATCAAAATAATACAGTTTCATGCACTAAACTGGTGACTTTAATGATTGAAGAAATTGCAAGAGAATGCATATGATCTTTTTTTTGGGGGGCGGGTATAACCTGAGAAGGTAGTATAAGCGATCAGTGGGACACCAGAGAATTGGTTATAAAAAAAAATAAACTTCAAAAATCAATTTTAAACTATCTCCTAAAGCTGATTTCATGAACTACCACTATGCAATTCACCAGCAATCTAGCTAGTGCACGTAACTGAGGGAACTACTAAATAGAAAGGGATGGGCGTTTCTTAGAGAGAAACACTATAAGACAAGTGGTAATAATTTTTTTTAAGATAGTAACTCTAGCATTAAAACAATTTTTATCACTTTATAGTTCCTCACGATTTAGATGTACTCGGTATATTCCGTGTGTTAAGCCTGCCACAGTGAAACTGGCAAACAATATAACGTCTAAAATACAATTAGTAGCAATGTCTTTGCAACGAAAGTAGCCCTTTTTAAAAATATTTTAAAGTAAGTGTAAGCAAAGAGTGAAAGGATGAGTAAGTGACTGCAATTTAAGCCCTGATACAAAAAGTAAGAAAGGTCTCAAGAGGTTGCTCCAAGAGAATGATCTTTAAAATGTTGATTTTTGACATTTCAAAATTATTCTTTCACTAAAGTGTATATGATATTCTCAAACAGATATAACTTATTAAATGTCTATATTGGAATATATTTTTGAAGCATCAGAAATTAGTATAAAGCCATAATATACACAAGCTAAAAACATTACATTTGCTTGTGTGGACAGAAGGACTGGATAATGTGTGTGTGTGTATAATACAATTTCTCTAACTGACTGAACTGCTATTTCCTTATTTCTGATCCATTCCTACATGGGACAAAGTCCTGAAGTTTCAAAATACAAGTCAGTTTAAAACAGGTAAAGAAAACACAGACACCCAAGCTTTAATCTAATATAGAGTGTACACTAGAATTACTATAAATTAGAAAGAGAAACATTTCTTAATGCCACCTTTCTCTCTCCTAAGCAAAATACTGACAAAGTGACTCAAATGCTCTAAGCTCCATGCAGTACCCAATTTGCTAAACTCATGCAGTTCTCCAGAGGAACTATGATCCGCCCCGCCCCCCGCCCCAGCTTTCCCATTCATATGTGGGTAGTGCCGATAAAATACATACATACACACACATATATATATATAAAATCTCTAATTAAATTACTTATTTTACTTATTTGTGGTTTATCTAAGTGACAGTATAAATGAAGTCACACAATTAAACATAAGAATATCCCAGAATGAACCACCAACAATATTTTTTGACAGGTGGGAAAGAACAGCAGGCTGACTTTCAACTTGTAATTTGGAAGCAGAGGCAGTATCTTTGAAACATTACCCTGTAATACAGGTTCGAGATTTTTTGTTTTGTTTTTTCCCTCTGAAAGTCTAAGAAGAACGTCCTCCGTAAGTTTTGAGTTAAAAAGAGAGTGTGCGAGAAAGAGTCTGTACATGAGAGCTGGCATGCCTTCTTCGCCCCTAAACAGAGCCGTTTACATAGCCCATTGCACACTGTTTAGTAAACAAGGACTGTACAGGACCGGAGTGGCTTCTATCTTCCAGTCCTGCAGTCCCTTTAAAAGCAGAGCAGGGGTTCTGTTTTCGGTACACACTGGTTCAGTGTTAATCCTGTTCTATGTTGTGCACACCTGCTGCAGACTAGCAGCCTGCTGATGGGCTGAGGTTCCCGCTGTTTGGAGAAATCCCACTAACTGAGCAGCTGGACAAAAGCTACTGTACAGAGCTGGAGACAAAGCCTCATGGGAAACAGACCCCACAGAATCTTCCCTCTCCTTTGCAAATAATGCTCCAACATCCCCAGGTGGCCACCCAACAATAAATGCAATCCCTTGCACTTTAGTGAAAGAATGAACGAACCATTGCAATATTTATAGTTCTCAGCTCTTCACGTCTTTTGGTAAAACTGATGCAAATACAGTATATAAAATATTCTAATAAGATGTATATGCCAGCCACTGCTTTGTGTCCTTTCCAAAAGAATGTGTACTTAAAACAAACAGAATAGTTTAAAATACCCGACAGGTAACCTCTTTATTCATACAATTTTACAGTCAAAATGAACAGAGACCAAAAAAAAAAACCTCTGCCATTAGTGGCCACAGTGTGAGCAGGACAGTGACTTGTACGCTAAAACTGCCCCCACCCTCCCACCCCCCGCACTGCATGTGCCTAATAGCAAACATCAAAAGGAATCATTTCTTTTTTGATGTTCGTACTAGCAATAAATCAAATTCAGTGCCACAGACAGGGGGAGACGCACTACCAAGGGAAAACTCCCAGACGGACAGCGCGACCAGTCAGAGGCATTCGCTCAATCAAGTCCCAGTAAACGATGCCCGTCCTCCTCCGAAACAAGATGTAAGCTGCCATGCGCTCACCCACAGCAAGACAAACTTACCCAGTTCTGACGTGACCCTAAGTCAAGACACGCTCTGTGCTGACATTTCCAGTAGTGGCTCAGGAGGCTCTGCCTCCTGCCTCCAGGCACAGCCCTTTTCCTTCCTACCTGGGAGCTGGCTTCCGCCCGCAGGTAGGTGCAGGAAGTACTATGGGGCAGCACAGCACAGCTCCACTCTGAGTGGCACATCTGGGGGGTCAATGGTGGCTCTGGGATCATTTTATTACATCTCCTAGAGCACCTTTCCTCACTGCAATAGCCAATAAAGCATCGCAGGCTTCCCTGCCAACTTGTGGAGTTCCACACCTGCCTAATCCAGACGGGTACGCAGATTTAATGGAGCAGAGTTTTAATTCTTCTCTGGGGAAAAGCAGGAAAAGCGCTACCTAGCATATTAAGGCTCTCTTAATGCAAGAATGTAAGTGAGGATGAACTATTTGAAGTAGGGACATATTTTTCCCAATTTGCTTTCAAACTCTTTACCCTCAGCCACGTGCTCTTTTTGGGAGGTCAGTACTTGTTGCCCAATACAGTGAGCCAACTCTCATTTGTAGTATGGTCGTAATCAAAAAGTGAAAGATTTACCCAGCTTCTCAGAGCCAGCTTGGCTACAAGGGGAGAGATGCGAGATCAACACACGCCTTTTCAGTGCGTGGGATACTCTATACTTGGCAACTCTATAGTGGTGTTGAATAAAAAAAAATTATTGCTCAAAAAAGACACCACAGTATAATTGCCATAATTGTTTTTTAAAAGGTGTTTCCCATATAATCTGATACAACCCATCATAAAACCAGTTGTCTCTCCCAGTTTGTTTACTGAATTCGAACAGTATAGAAATTATAATGTCAAACCACATGAAATTATTGCAACTTGACCATTTTTTGAACCTACAGAAACAGCAATTTCATATGGTTCAATCTAATAGAATTCAAATCCTATTGCCTTACTTTCATGCAAAAAGCCTTGAGTTTTGCGGGGAATTTCATGATTCCAAACTTGACTTCCCACTTCATTTCCCTTGGAAAGCCACCTCTATTTTTTGTTTTTTAATTAATATCAAAACGAGAGAATTTTATTTAGCCAAGCATATTTTAAGATGTAAACCTGTTAAAATTTGGTGTACACAGGCCTTAGTAGTCCAATGTCATTGGAAGCCGTGTTTGCATGTAAGAACATTCACATATTCAGTGAAGAGTTTACTACAATGCTCACCTTTCGGAGAAACAACTTGGTGACGCCGTACAATGGAAGAGCAAATGCTTCATTCTAAGGGCCAAGACTGCATACAGATGGAATGCAGTGGGAACTCTTATCCTTGGACTACAGGACTTGAAACATGGGTAATTGTTTTTCCCCAGCGACTCTGTAAGTTTGCCCAGGACGCGAAGATGTCTGGGCATCAGCAGCAGTAGCAGCTTCCAGATCAAATGTTATTTAGTGTTTTGCGTGTAGTATTGGCGGCGTGATAAATACGCTCAGATAAAAAGCGAGGGGAGAAAAAAAGGAGAAGCAGTGCGCTTGAACAAGGCGCACTCCCTGCCGCTGCCTTCCGGCGCTGCCCCTGAGCAGGCCCGCTTCTGACAAAGTTAAGACCACCTTATTTTGATTATAGTGCTTTCCTCAGGCAGGGATTTTTATTTCCGTGTGAATCTTAAACCATTACATTTTCAGTGATACATTTTTATGTTTACAATTGACATCTTCATAAAAGAACGAAACCTTTGAGCAACAACTCAAAAGCATGACGGTTGCCTGCATTAAGTGCTTAAATTATTTGACACCTAAATGGGGCCCAGTTGTTTTTAGTTAAAATTTAATAAACCTTACGCTGATGACCTTTCTTCTACAGAAAGGCCCAGAGTTGCAAAAACGAACTTTCCAATGAAATATATTTTAAGGAACTAGTGCTGAACAAAGAGCTATTTAAAGCTGAACGCTTTGTCAATTTATCAGCTCGTGAACATTCTCTTCCGGAATTCCCCACTGCTGCTGAATGTATAGAACAGTGATGCCTTGTAATCGAATACTATTGATTCGAGTGTGTCACAGTGCTCTCATTGAGAGTAATCAATAGTAATCCAAAATCAATCAATCTGCTCTTGCACTATCATTTATCAAATCTGAATACGCCAAATTATTTGTAGGCGTCAAATTACAAAGAAAAGAACATGGTAGAACTGGGAAAGCAAAAGGCTTCTACTGAAGACCAAAACCAGTATCTCTTTTCTTAAGAGGATGTACTTAAAAATGGACTATTATTTGGACAAATACATTTATCTTCTCATTAAAGTATCTTAAATTTCTAATTAATCTCATTCCATTCCTGAGGGAAAAAATAAAATACCATTTCTTGAATAGGAGTTTGCTGGTTCAGCACAAGTGATACTTACAGATGGTCTAACTTATCGAACAACAGCGTAGCAGCATTTTACAAGTCTGATAAAGCTAAGTTTCAAACGCCTGTCACCCATCTGCTGGAAAACAAGGAGAGGAGTCGACTGGCATAGGACATAACTGCATCTTCTAACATCAGAAATGATGTTTAATAGAATTGGAGTGGAAAAGGGAATGCTTAATTTCTCCAGAGAAGTACGGCATAGATGCAGCTGCTTATCAAAGAAGCTGCTGTTGATCCTGAAGGTTCCTTTATCAACGTATTCACCTGTAATTTAGTCAAGGTAATAAATCCTTCTATTCATTATAGCACCCTCAAAAGCACCCTACCTATGTAACTTGAATGAAAAAAGCCCAGAGTGTCTAAAACATTTACTTTTGTTAATGTAAAAGTGTTGGCATTTTACTGCATTCCCGATAAGCTGGTGCCAGTAGAAGTGATTATTCTTTTCTTATTCAAAGCCTATCAGCATTTCGAAAAGCTCTCTCAATCTTATCAGGTGTATGAACAGCATGGTTACTGAAAACAGTGTGTACGGCTCCTCTCTTTTTCTGCCAAGCTATCTGATAAACCCCCAACTAACTAACAGTATTTACACACAATCACACATAAGTTGTATCTTCCACGCACTGTAGCCAGATTCCAGTTTGCCATCAGTTTTTTCTGCTGTGACATTAACTTAACAAAAATGTCAGCAGTGAGTATACCAAACTGACAACCATCAAGAAAACACTATAAAAGCACTCAACTAGAATGCACAACAAAGAGACAAAAGAAAAACAAATACGAAAAGCTGAAGGCAATCTCTCTGGAATTCAGGGGAAAATAAAATGTGCTGTGTGTGTATGCACATACGTGTGAATAACATGCACTTACCTTTTACCAAAGTAAAGGATCCTTTAGCAAAACAGATGAATAGAAAACAGAAAATTAAAAAATAATAATAATAAAAAGATATTGCTGGGATTGAGTGAGGGGGAAGGTATTTGTTCAGGAAAGTTTTGTTGTTGTTGTTTTTAGAATCGAGCAGGCATTCCCCCCACCCCACCCCACCAACCCCTACCCCACATTTCAGGTTATCTACAATTGGAGGCAGATAGGTTCTATAATGTAAGCAAAGACAATAGATGGTATTACCGAACTTACCCAATAAACTGAAGACAAGATAGAAAGCAAGGCTGTCACATATGGTGACCACATTCTCAGGATAGAGTTGCCACTCATTAAAACCCTCATAAATGCTCTAGACAATAAAGTTTTGTTCACTATAAGGAAATAAATAAAAAAAAAATACAATTTGAGTTTTTACCCTCTTATTATTATTTTCATTCTTCAGACTTAATTAAATCATCATCCAGACTAACTTCAGTAGGTGATCTGCTCTGTTTCTACCCATTAAAACATGCTTAAACCGGTTCACAGCTCATCCACATTGAGGGACACACCTAATCACTTATGGATAGTACTCTGGAGCATGAGAGGCAACAATGACATTAGCAGCCATAAGATAAATCTGAAATTTGCTTCAACAACTGAAGAACTACAAATTCCAGTCCCTAGGAAAGAATCTCTGCTTGAACTTCTGTGCATACATCGTCCATTTGCTCCTCAACTCCCTTTTCTCAATGGCTAGGAAAAAACAGAAAAAAGCAACCACAAGCTACCACCTGAGCCCAACCCCTGCTTCTGTCTAGACTCCGAGAACAGAATGAGCCTCCCCCTAGATGTATAGAACAATAAGGTAAATTAGCGAAGTGTGTAGTGCAGTACAACTCAGCTGATGGCTGCTTTTCCGTCTGTGACACCATAGTCCCATGACTGATGAGGCAGGTACCATTCAAGTCGATGGATAGCAGTGATGCTTCTGCCATTTCTTAGTACCCCAAACCAACTGTGTACAGTCACTTTCTTATAGATTCTCATCGACTGTACATATCTTTACCTTTCCTTGGTCATGAAGAGTTGGTTAAGTATACCCTATTCCTCCAAAAGATCGGATCTATTTGAATAGTCTAACAGCTGTGAAGAAAGCATTGGCAGAGCATTCCTTCAGTTATGGAAAAATGAATACAATGTACCATGGTCATCTTACATTTTTGGAGAAGTCAATGTACTGTGATAATTTTGAATTATGGAGGCCAGAGGACAATCAATTGGACAACTTCACTTTTGAATTTTTTCCCTTAAATAATTACTTCAGTCTTTATAACCTGTTTTTGCTAATTCAGAGACTAATTTTAGATATACGATTAATGTTTCTACTATTCTTTTCAAAAGGAAATAAATTCCTATAAACACTGTTAAATATTAACTGCCTTAAAAAGTATACCTTTAAAACATTTTAACTCACATTGTGAGTATTAAAAGGAAAGTAAATATATTCATTTAACAGCGTCTTTGTTTAAATTCTCAAAAGCCATTAAACATTAGTGAAATCTTCCTAGAATAAATGAAAAAGAAATTCATGTACAAAGACAGTCCGATCACAGGAAAAAAAAATTTTTGTGTGTTTCTGCCTATTTTATGTGCATTAGTTCTCAATTTACTTTTTTTTAATTTCAGTTTTTGTATAATGAATAAACCAGACAAAAGAAAGCACAGAATATTTTCCCCAGAAAATGAATGCAAATTGCAACAAAAAGAAATGTGTCCTGTTAAAAGAGGATTGCCTACACCTTCTGATTTTCCACATTTAAGTTTTTATTTACTTCAAACGTGTTTCAGAGACTTTTTTTTTTTCATTTTATTTTACCTCTAAGGTAGCAGAAAGATTTGGATGAACGTAAGTTAAATGCTTTTTAAAAACCTCATTATTATCTATGTCATCTGGATTCCTATCGCTAAGAGTTTTAAAGAGAAGTAAGCAAGCAAGCTGGTTTTCCTTACACTTATGCTGGCCATCTATCTCTGATATGATATGAGAATTTATTGGTAGCTTCCCTTTATTTAGTATCATCTTAACCAACTGTTTGCAGAGAAGGTGTACAATGAAGCAAAGTTAAATTGACACGTCTGTGATACGCCTGACAGCCCTCAGTGTGCCCAATATTAATTTGTTTTCCTTGGCGAGGTACGTGCTGCCAAAACATGTCACACACAGTGTGTACTTCAATCCAAACGATGAAAAGGGTGTATGTAATTTTGTTTCACTATAGTGATATGAAGAGGCACAGAGGAATGGACAGGGCAGAGACGGACTTTTATAATTAAAATATAAATGTACCTTTAAATTCTTTTTCACAATGTAATCTAGTCCTTAAGTGGTCTCCCCATGAGTTTAACACCTTAACAAACATTTTAAATGCCAAAAGCCAGTGTTTTCACTCATTATATTGTATGAAAGGATCCCTTAGAGCCCTAGGCTGTGTTTCTGATGGCTGGCGTCGCATGTCATGTATCTATATTCAAATGTACATGTAGATCTAGGCCAGGACTTCAAACGGACTTTAACTGACCAGTGAAAAGCCAATTTCTGTATCTTCTCTCTTATTGCTTTGCCTTAATGAGTTACCTTCCAAATATACGTGCATAGTCATAAATCAAAGATAGCATAACATTTAAGAAATCAAAACATAAAAAGTAAGTTTCCTCCAAATCTTTTAAAACATATATAAAAGTTAAAGGGGGGGGGATGTATGCATGTACACACACATATATATAACACACAAAAAAATTAAAACCCCTCAATGGTTTTGCATAACTGACTTAAAAAATACATCTGAAAAATACTGAGAAATATTGTCAAAAATCAGACAGAAAGAAACATTTGGCATTTCTAGAAAGAAAAAGTGGACAGGAAAGATGTGTTCGCTAAAATCTAAATTGAAATTATTTTTATTATTAGAGGTTTCCTAAACCTTGGAAAGTGTAAGTCAAAACGAACTTGAAACAAGAATAAACTGCCAGGTGAATCCTTCAAAAGGCAAAAGGCTGTCGCTTCCAGTCCTGAGAAAATAGAAGAGCTAACTTTGATCTAGTGGATTGGCATAAAGAAGCAGTTAGCAGGTTTTTTTTTTTTTTTTTTAAATCACAATAACAAAATTTTGTTAAAGTGTTCTACAAACAAGAAATGCATTTTTAGAAATTTAAACAAGAATAAGAGTTAGAAGGAGAATTGGAATAGATATAAACCTTGGATAAGTGTTTTCTTTCCACTTTCATTCAGATTTACTCAATAAAATCAGAGACCTAAATTTACCTCTTAGAATATAATTAAATAATTCTGAAATCTAAGATGTACTTTATAGAAAAAATAATATTTATTAATTATATATTTGCTCTTAGCAAAAAAAAAAGCAAATGACATATATATGTAGTCCAAATCAATGACATTTATATTTTGCATTTATTTGAAAGCTATCATGTTTTACATTAAGATATATTTGTCAGGTCCCACTGTATAAGAGAAGAATGTCGCCAAGGACTAATTCAAAATTGTTTCTTGGATGTGGGCCCAAACCATTAAATTATGCATTTAATATTAGTAGTTTATTTCTTATTTTACAGATTATTTATGATTACTGGATATTTAATTTATGAATGATAATAATTAATTTTTTTAATCAGAAATACATTTACTTATCAGGTTACCTGTTATCTATCTATTATATAGTAATTAAACCTATTAAGCACAAAACCAGACCTGGTTAATATCTGAAATATAATTCCAGGTTAAAATCATGCCTGGCAAATACCTGGCAAATCACTAATTAGAAAAATATTGGAGATCCATTTTGCTATAAAAAGGTATATGAACACTCTTAGCAGCATACCTACATTCTACATATATACCTCTTCTGATATATATGCATATGTCACAAGCATACCACACACACACACACATACACACATGCACACACGTGTATCTGTCAACTGCTTCGGATTTTCAAGTATCATATATGTATCTATTTATTTGCACCTGTATCGACCATGCATATCCACACGCATATGACTACGAGAATAATAACCAAGGCGAAACATGTAAAACGTAGCAAGAAGAACATCAAGCGGCAGACATGCTTGATGCCATCCCTGCACTATCAAATATACACACATAAGTATGATTGGAGAAAGAGAGGTTAAATATTTCACTGTCAGAGAACATAGAAAGCTGCAATTCATTTCTACCTCATGTGCTTTAGGACAATGACAATTTAATACAAGGCCAGTGGATGTAAAAGAGATAAAAACTGAACAAACTGGGCCAGGGTAATCACACATTTTCTCCAGAGAGCTGGCTAGGGCTGGAGCGCATAGGCACTTAAAACAGATCAACATTGTATTGTTTCGTCCATGAATTTGCTATGAAGCAAAATCCACAGCAGAGCTTATCGGCTGCAATGACTTTCAACTTCCATTGAGAGACTTCAAATGCTCTCCTCAAATTTCTCAATGCTTGGCAGGCGAATCTAAAAAGTGTATTTGATATAAATTGGTTTAATAGAAATTCCTGCTATTAATTGCCACTTGCATGACAAAGTATTGACCATAGTGCAGATTTTTAATTTATTCTAAGAAATAGTACAAGCGAAACCTTTGGTGCTTAACATCCCTTTACCAGTAAAACAGATTTTTTTTTTTTTTAATCAATGTGCTAAAACAAATGTTGAGGAATTTTTCACAAGGGATATAGACTTGAGATTGGGCGTTATGCCTACCTTAGGAAAGAATGATCTTTTCTTTGTCTGTAGTTCTTGCAGGAGTGAGGTATTGTGAAAGTATTGTTCAATAGAATCAGAGAGAAGTTACCTGCCCCCTTAGATGAATAGCATCATGTACCTAAAATTAATTGCAAAACTATGGCTCGGCTAATGAGATGGTCCTTATCTCTTCTCACACAGGAAGCATGAGTATTTTTTCTGCTGGCTCTATGTTTTACCAAAAAATGCCTTAACTAAGCACAAACCCTGATAAAAGACCTCAAAGACACCAATCACCATAAATTCAAAGATCTGGAACATTTGAAGTTAAAACTGATTTCCTGCACTATTTCATTTTTAAACCTTAATTTCTTTTCTTTTTCACCTTGAAAAGAACAAAATAAAAATCTTTTCTCTTGCTTCTATTAGCATTTTTAAAAGCTGAATTAAAATTATCATTCTTCATAAAACAGCCAACATACATTACAGGTCAGATTAAATCAAAGAAATATATCAGAGGCTGTCAATACAGAATTAAAAAAAAAAAAAGAAAAAGAACAATGATACCTTATTGGGGGGAAAAACACTGGAAAAAATGATCATCCATGCAAGAGAATTAATGGATATCCACAAGGGCTTTTCCTAATAACATGGGTTAATTACCGCTGCAACACACTAGCTCAGTATATAAAGCAGCAGCGCCATGAACACATTAAGATGAGAAACCATCGCCCTTGCCTCTGCCCGGGAAAAAGAAAGCTGCTTTCCAGCTCTTCCTGCAAAAACAGGATTTTTAAAACTTATCACCAAACGTATACAGGGTAATGCATAAATACACGGACACAAAGAACTAGTGAAACGTGGGGTGCCCCTCGTTTGCTCACTATCCCATTCAACATTCATGCCATTAACTTAGGGGCACTTTTTTGTGCTTACTTCAAGGAGAAAATCTTCCGTTACATAATACATGCTGTCTGGTTATCTCAACTATATATAGTTTGGGACATGTACAATTGTTATTTAATTTTCAGAAAAACAGAATTAATCCGTTCACTTTAGTGATGTGACGGGCAAGGTTACGAGACTCTATAGCTCAAGAACACTCGCCCGTAAGTGCAGCTGCTTGTCACTTCCAGCAATTTACAAAGAGATCATCTGAAAACCCCACCTATACCAACTACCTTTAAAGCTGCAGGTGTTTTCAAAAGATTTATTGAGAAGAAACATGAGCTCCAAGCCTGGAGTTTAAGTATTCCTTCTTAGAAAAATAAACTTAAAGTTTTGGTTCATAGTTCTCAAATATTATCACTCCTATCTTTCCTTAAAAAGATAGCATCCACTCTGATTTGGGCTTGTTGTTATTGTTACTGTATACAGTTTCCTTTTCTGCCTATTTTTATTTATGTATTTTGACATGACAAGTGTTACTTTTGCAGAGTTGCATTTCATTTTAGTTTAGCTTTTAATAAGGAAAGATGAGGCAGACAAAAAATAAAATCCTGAAACAGAAAGAGTGGACCGTACAAAATAAAACTTGCATAGCACCGAGCAGCAATCTTAAAAGCCAAATCTGTTTAATTTTCAATGTCTGGATTTCAACGATCAGGCTAAAATTTACTAAACTGTTCTCTCCTTGTCTTGCCTGTTTTGCAGTGTTTCAATTGCCTTTCCTTCTTCCAACAGCTGTGACAACTGTTAAAACAGTCAGTAAAATTAAGTCCGCTGTATAATCCTGTAGTCAATGTTACATTTTAATCAGAGGTTGGAAGGGAGTCATATGATGAGCACACTCATTTAGAATGATTAGACTAACACATATGTCAAAATGAGCAGATATATTGTTCTCATCTATTTAGGCTATCAGATATTACTGCCACTAAATGTGAAACAAGCTTTCAAGTGTTATATTCTTTAATGTGCTGGCTCATTTCCTAAAAAAAAATACATAATGATAGCTTAACATTTTAGACTTCCCTAATGGTGGTCAATAAATTGTACCAATCTTTTCAACAGCCTCCAAAGCAGAAATTGTAGTATCCAGTGGAACTGCATAACTCTGGTTTCATTTCTATGTATACACACACGTGATGGGGCTTAACCCAGTACAATTACTATGAATATTAACAGCATGTATAAAGTCTGTGGTTTATTAATTGAGACAGAGAGGCAGATGCGTTGCTTAGCATTAGATCTTTCTGTCTGTCCAGTGAACCACATAACCATCAAAACTGCAGCCAGACAATACATCTGAATTTTTTAAAGATGACTTTTAATTGAGCCAAAAAGAAAGCTAGTTTGAATCTTGCGCCAAAGCCAAAAGGACATGTGCCCTGATTTCATTTAAATGCATCTCCTTTAAGAGGCTTATCTAAACTAATTATTCAAATTAGCTATAAGAAGTTAAATTCAAGGGAACTACTTTAAAACCAAGCCTCTGGAGGATTTTAAAAGTTTGTTTTGTTTATGTATTTATGGGAGAAAGTTCAGAATCTGGATGAGCTTGGATTAATGTATTTTCCTGACATGAGGACCTTTCAAACTCTCCCAGTCCTTCAGCCCCAGCTGCATCGACCTTCAAACTACACTTGAGTGGGCAGTCCTACCTTTATTTATTTTTCATTTCCATTTTCACACATTTTAAGGCTGTCTCTTCCTTTGAGTGTTTCAAACTGATGCAAGCACAGCTTTACATTCTTTCAGTTCCTCTCAAGTCCATCTCTGGCTAATATCCTGTGTAAGTGTGGATGTGTGTGTGTGTGTGTGTGTGTGTGCGTGCAAGAGTGTGTGCATGTACATACACTCACATACACACATAAGCAGCCACTGAGATTGCAAGTCACTTTTCATCTCTTACTTAATTACAAAGCAATGCTAAATGCAGTCATTAAGGACAGCTAGTGGACATCTACCTATAAGGCACCGCCTCATCTTCTAGAGTTTTATATTTTCTCCACAATCTATAGAGAGAAATGTTTGCCAAGAGCACCCTTTTCAGAATTATAACAGTCAGTATTACTGTAATGTGAAAGCAAAGAAATATAACTGACTCAACAGAAAGAGAGATGGATCACTGACAGCTGCTGTGATATACTAGTATTTTATCTTAATGGTGGGCTGAAATTAAGTTTACGACCTACTCATTTACACAAGAATGCCTAATTTACTTCTCCAAGCCCCCACTCACTCCCCCTCACCTTTAGTAATCTAAATATGCATTTCCTTGTGCAGAAAGATGTTCATAAATACAAATTAAACTGCATGTAAGAACCAAAGTACTTTTCTATGTTTTCTGGACTCGATGCACAAAACACATCCACAATCTCAGCATCGTTTATTTAAGCGGAAATTGTAAAAGTACTGTTTCTTTTTAGTGCCCCCCCCCCCGCCCAAATATTTATAATGTGTGAAAATCTCATGTTACTTAATGGACTGATTTGTCAGTTCAGTGCTGACTTAACGCCAACCATGCAAATAACATTATTCTAGCCCTGGATTGCAGAGGGCTAGTTTTTAAATTGTTCTCCGAAGGAGAATTAGCAAATGTGCAATTTTGACTCTAACTCCGCACGGTAAGAAATGACAGGGAGCTGAAAATATCTGTCAAACTGCAAATACATAAGAGGCAGTCAATAGTATAAATCATTTTGAATATTGTATTTTAAAACATCTTTCCCTGGGAAAATGGGTCCTAGTAAAAGATGCATTTTAACAGTTCACTAAGCATGTGTGCCAAGTGCCTATTCTTAGCACCTGAATAAGAAGTGACTGTCACACAGCTGTTTTACTGACAGTCACTGAGCTTTGCCTCAAAGGTAACATTGTAGTCAGAGAACAATTCTCGACTTACTGAATTAGGAGATCACCCTCCGCACAAAAGGCACCAGACAGACACAAACAAGCACTCGTGCACACAAAATACCCGGGGCAGTACCTGAATCAGTGTGCAAAAGACACATTCTGTCCACCCCCGCACCCGCACCCCCACGCCGAGTTTAAAAAGGAAAGAAAGAAAAGGTACCTACTCTTCCTCGTAGTGCAGGGAAAAAGATTCAGGAAGGCAAAGTTCTACCGAATCCATGTGCGACCGGCAACCATTATTTGTGCACCCCAGCTATAAATCAAAGTTTCCTTGACAGAGCACAGTGCAATTAACACAAATGTTCTCCTAGTGACAAGCCTATAGGCACAGCCAGTTGGGACCAAAGCTCTCACACTCTCCTAATCAAGGACTTAAAGCCCCGATTGGAGCTTATTAATATGAAGTAGGGCTTTACATATGCAGTCCCACCGGCCCAGGCGCGCCGCCGATTGGGGAGCCGCTGTCCAATCAGGAGGGAGGCGACGGGAGGCTGCACCGAGCGAGCGCAGCCAGGCAGGT
This sequence comes from Trichechus manatus latirostris, assembly GCF_000243295.1. Lineage (NCBI taxonomy): Eukaryota > Metazoa > Chordata > Mammalia > Sirenia > Trichechidae > Trichechus > Trichechus manatus. The sequence continues at coordinate 19,629,391 of NW_004443975.1, read as the reverse complement.
AGGCAGGGTGCAGGGCGGCCAGAGGGCTGCAAGTCAGGGTGGGCAGAGACAGAGCGAGGACCGGCGAGATCTGCACCCTCCCTGGGCTTACTGCGGTTGTTTCCAATTTTTTTTTTTTCCTCCTGGGAAGCTACAAAAGAAACATAACTAACTTAGCTCTCTAAGCACTGGAGAAATCTGTTTGGTTTCTAACCTCAGACCTATGTTGCCTTGAAAAGAAGAACTCACGCAGACTCAGTTAATTTGGGAAAGGATTCTGCGGAAGGTAGAGAATCAAGTTTGTCCTGCCGTTGTCTGTTGTATTACACTGTGGGCTGCTTCTTACTTAGTGCTGTTCTTGCTCATTTCCTTGTCATCTTGTCTGCTCCTGTTTTCCTGATAGATGCTGGGCATTTTAGAAATCACAGACATAATTCTAAATTGCTCGGCCATGTGAACTGGGATCATCGCTGAGGTGGAATGCAGTTTTACACAAGTACAGAAGAGGAAGTAGTGTATCAATACAGTTTAAGAGAATGTCTGTGCAGATCATATGCGTAAACATTTCCATACCTGCTACTGTCTCTACATACAGATAAACAGTGCGCAGCTTTTCAAAACAAAGGTAAAACAACCGCAGGACAAATCGGCTTCTCCAGTTTCAGGGTGGGAGACTGAGGGCTCTAGGGTAAATGGTATATTAAATCCGTCTCAATGAATTTTAACACAATAAGGACTGCATTTTGAAGGATAAGCATTACTAAACACTGTACTAAAAGTGTTCTTGATTACATATTTATTTCAATACATGCTTCCAAACTGGAAGACGGATACAAATACACTCAGCCTCCAAATCAAATGCAGTATACAGATTTATCTCTCTATCTAACACACCCTACAGACTTTAAACAATTAACCCAGATACATTTTGTAAATCATCACGCAGTCTGGTCACTATTAAAAACTAGTGTCAAAACAAATAATAATTTCTAAAACTAAGAGTTTTCAATTCAAAGTGTTGAAAAATAAAAGAATATACAAGAATAATGTATAGCATGTTTTTAATTTCAATCTAACAGCGTTTGCTTAGGTCCTAATTTAAACTTTTTTTTTTAATACCAGAAAATGTACATTGGAATAGATAACCAGCTATTTATGGCAAACAGAAATAACTGCTACCTTATGGAGAGTGGAAGACCTGCAGTTCTGACATAATTCAGTTCTACTGCTTACCAACCTTTTACAACTGAATCCTTCCATGATATAAATAGCATGATCTTCCAGATCAAAATAAATTAGTTCAGATATTCAGCATGTGTTAAATTCACTAAATCAGAACTCAACTCAACATACTCTCTCAAATTTTCTAGGTGTTAAAAAAAATCAACAACTAAAATGGAACAACCACGTTAAAATTCAGAATATAAAAATGACAGGCAGATTTTGTGCCCCCACAGAAGAAAGCAATTTGCCTGCCATGTCTTTAACCATATCTAAGATATGGGCTTGATTCCTTATATTTGCAGTCTAAATTTCTAGATCAGAACTCACATAGCAAAAACTGTGCCTGAGAATACTGTGTAAAAGCAGGTAGTAAAAGCTTAATTACCAGTAGCATTATGCTGTCTATATTGTTAAATGTGAACTCTGCAATTAAGATGTAAATTTGGTTGTGAGCAGTGAATTAAAAGAGCTTTGAGATGTAGAAGAAAATCCAAGCATTTTGCAGACACCGAGGGGAGGGGGGGAAGATGAGTCTATTCAATCTAAAATGAGACATGTAATCTTTTTACAATTAAAAAAATAAATAAAAAGGGTATTTTGAAAAAGAAACATGATTTTTCTGAAATGCAATAAAAGAATTACGGCAGCTAATACTGCCTTAGAAAGACAGAAAACCATCTCTGGTTCATGTGATTACTATCTTGCTTTCTGAATAAAACTGAAATTCTCAAGGTTATTAATAGATTCCATTGTACATATTTTTAAAGATATATACCCCCAACCAAAAAAAAAAAAAAAAAAGAAGTTTCCTTCTTATTTTGCCCAGGGACAGTTTTTAAAAACAATAAGAATTATCTTAACGTACTCAACACATCTTAACATACTAAATGCATTCAGATCATGCACCTGTGCCGAATCTTGTACTATATCCAGTTTCCTTGCATTATCATGCCGTGACAGGTCCTGTTTACTACTCCTTTGAAATGGCTTTTTAAAGACAAGATTTGTAGCCAATTATTTACCAACGGGCTTTAAGTCACCCCATTTTCTAAGAGTTATCTTTTATTTTGCAGAATTTTCTTATTTTCCTGTAGGTACTTACTTGCCCTTGTAATGAACCATTTGGCTTCTTTGCTGCATTTTTTAAAAGCTATTTAGATTCATATTCATGTATAAGTCTTTTCTTTCTCTGTGCTCACAGGGAAACATGTACAAACATATATACTGTAGTCCCCACTGATTTTTCACTGACCATATTTCATCTACAAAAGCGGCAGTGTTCCTTGAACTAGATGCTTTCCGAATGACCAGAAATGTACTCGGTTTGTAGGGCTGTGTGATTTTCCCTTGGGATCAAAATGTCACCTCTACAAGTCAAGGACCTAAGATTACACCTACTGTCTCGAATCCGGTTTAACCAATTTAAAATTTAAAATAATATCTCCTACACTAAACTTCCGGGACAGCTTCCAGAATATTTTATAAATCTACAGCTCAGTCATCTCAAAAACCTTCTCTAGTCCCTGATATTTTCCCTCCTTGAAGGAGAAAGGAGTGGATAATCACAAGAAATAAACACACCACAAGTAATGCTGAACTTGAACCTGTAAGAATCCTACTACAAAGGATTTTTTCGGGGGAAAAAAAGAACTAGGTAAACTGCCTAGAATAAACACACACTGCTAATCAGTCTATACACTTCACAATCTTACCACAAGGAGTCTACCAAAAGCAGGGAGAACAGAACCAAACAAAAGAAAACTCCTATGACAGTTTCAGGAAGAATATTAATCAATTAGTTAATATCAGTTAATATCAGTTTATCCATGAGGCCCTCAGTCTACGCATAGTTTCAAGCTCTTCTTCCTTAAATGATACAGTCACAAATATCCAAACAACGTTATTCTCAGTCCCCAACTAACCCAAAGACAACCCAGCAGAGAATATACTTCATTTCTCCTGGAAAGAGAATGGGAACAGGCAAAAATCCAGTGGAAACAAAGGGTGGATTTATATTGTTGTGTATACCAGAAATTTTCTTGTATTGTTTTAGTCAGAACCATTTCCCAAAACATTCTAACAATGTATCCTCAAGTTGCTAAAAGGTAATGAGAAATGCTTAGTTTTAGTATTTTTGCATATTAGTAGCCATTTTTTAGTTCCCACCTCCTTTTTCTGAAAAGTAAGAGGACTAATCTGTGTTAAACTGTTTCCAGTTGTCACACTACTGTTGAAGCATCTTTTGATTTTATATTTCACATTTGTTAAATATTTAAAAATTGAACGAGGCACAGCAAATTTAGATTTTCACATTGCCTTGTAAGCTATCTTCACAGCTCTTTCCGGAAAGATCAGAAAAGCTTTGAAATGTTGTTTAACTTTTTGAACCATTTTCCAAGCTGTCTTTTTATGTATCATGTATAGTATAAGCTATCATATTACAAAAAGCAAACCAAAACTACTACATGACTACCTTTTACTCCAAAGGAAAACCCTAAATGTACATCCCTGGGAATAGAACTTTGAATGGGGAGCAAGGAGGCCTGGCCACCAGCTCCTTTCTGCCGCATGGAGCATCTGTTCCTTGTTTCCTCATCTGTACCTTAGGATTTCTGTTGTGCTGTGAATCTGCTTCAGAACACCCCTTTTCCACTGAGAACCCACAAACTTCTTCGGTATGATTACTTCATTCTACATTACCACCAAACCGCTATCAATTCATCATACCTCATTTTCTGTTGCCTTTCATTTCTAGGGCGCAGGCTTTGATATTTAAATTATTGTCTCGATTGGCAAGAAGCAATTATTTCTACTGAAAGTGGTCGCTTCCACAGAAACACTAATAAAAATCTTTCCCTTTGACAAACCTCTTGTTCTATAAACCCATCCCATTCCCAGATTACAGAGTCCATATTAAAAAGCCCATTCTCTGGGGAGCAATTGCCTCATCTCCACAGCACACCAAACTCTTTCTCCGGTATATTTGTGAAAATGAAAAAGAAGAAGAATCAGTCAGAGAAAGACAGAGAAACCAATAGAGGCAATTTGCTCTCTGTTTAATTAATTCAGGTTTATTTCACTTTCATTTTGTCAAGCTAATAATATACATGGTGAAATGTCAGTAAAAATTAAATTATAAACTACAGTAGCCCCAATGGGGAAACTGGCTTTAGTTATGTTGTATTTCCCACATCCTTATCCTGGTAAAATATCAAGTGCATTTTACGGCGCGCTACAAGCTGTCTGTAATCTGCATGGCATGTCTTCACAGAGCAATAGTTAACATTTTGAGATTATACATTAATAAATGAGTTCAGTTATATTCTTTCCTGAATGTTAAGCGCCAGGAGCTAAATGCGAAAAACATTCAAGGTCAATGTCCCGTTTTAGACCTTTTCAGGCAGCTGTAATATTATGATAATCAAGCTTAAAATATTCCTATAGAAAGAGTAAATTAGCCTTTTCACTTGAAAGATGATTACGATAAACAATAAACCTACGAGAGGACAAAATCCCGATTTTTAAAGCCATAAATTGTTGACTCAATCATGTGTGTGATAGTGTTGTCCAAAATAAAGGGTAGTTTAACTCTGGGGTGGGGGAGGGGGACAGAGGAGGAGGGGAAGTGCAGCAAATAGGACAGATTCCAGAATGAGCAACGCGTGCTTTGATGCCAGTAAAATGATCAAATCACCGATTTTAACCACTCCGTTCAACACGTAATGTATGTGAGGCTAAAAATGTATATATCCATGAAACACCAAAAAAGCACAAAGCATCTTTTTCTTGGAGTATATGAATGTTCGATACTGTTTAAAAGTTCTCTTTTTCTATTGCTTTTATTAACCCTTCTGTCCAAATTTTCAAAGAGCCGGTTTAAAAAAAAAAAAAGGGAGAAATTTAGTATCTGGTGTCTGTATAAACAGATTGAAAGAGGTTATTACTCTGTTTTTGATGTTAGAACTCTCTGACACACTTCTAAGGCTCTTCTTATTTTTTATAAATGAATGTATTTGATAAAAATCTGCTCACCCCAACCCTGACAAATTAATTAGGGAGTGTATGCGCACCTTCGTGTGTGTGTGTGTGTGCATGCTTGTCTCTGTGTGTGTGCCTGCATGTGCCTGTGTGTGTGTGCCTGTGTGTGTGCCTGTGTGGGTGCCTGTGTGGGTGCATGCATGCTTGTCTCTGTGTGTGCCCGTGTGTGTGTGCCTGTGTGTGTGCGTGCATGCTTGTCTCC
>NW_004443975.1:19619539-19621344 GCF_000243295.1 Trichechus manatus latirostris | reverse complement strand
TGTGTGTGCGTGTGCATGCTTGTCTCTGTGTGTGTGTGTGTGCCTGTGTGTGCATGTGCATGCTTGTCTCTGTGTGTGTGCCTGTGTGTGTGCTGCATGCTTGTCTCTCTGTGTGTGTCTGTATGTGTGCCTGTGTGTGTGTGCCTGTGGGGGGGACCTGTGTGGGCACCTGTGTGTGTCTCTGTGTGTGCCTGTGTGTGCGCGCATCTCTGTGTGTGTGCCTGTGTGTGCCCTGTGTGTGTGTGTGTATGTGTGTGTGGTGCCTTGCAGAAGTCAGAAGACTGTAGAAGGGCCTATAGCAAAACACAAAAACAAACCAGTCCCCATCAAATCAGTTACAACTCATGATGAGCCCATGCGTGCAGAGTAGAACTGTGCCCCATAGGGCTTTCGATGGCTTCTTTTTCAGAAGCAGGTCACCAGACCCTTCTTCCAAGCCACCTCTGGGTGGGTTTGAACCACCCACCTTTGGCTGGTAGTTGAGTGCTTAACCATTTGAACCCCACAGGGATTCCTGGACTGGCATCACTTCCTTGGTTATTAAACAGAAATAAAAATTATAACTACTTTGTAGAATTGTTATAGTGATTAAATGAGTTAAATCAATTAGGCACAAACACTGGCTCTAGTTGGAGAACCATGTGACCCCGAGGGCCAAGGGCATTCGGGTTTGTGCCCCTTGTCCTAGCCTAAGAATTTACAGTAGCCCCTCCTTTCACCCTCGAAAGTGCCCCAGTTTGGGTAATAAATTTTATTATCATCCTCTACATGGTGAGCCCTCCATAAATGTTAACCATAGTATTTTTAAATCCCACTAACGGAAAGAAGAGAGCTAAGAGAATAGCATTGCCAATTCATCTGGCCTTCATCAAGATACCAAACATAAAAAAGACTGCCCAGTGCAAGCATTCCCCCAGTGACAATACACGTAACTTTCCGCTATGAATTGCTTGCTGTACTGTCTCATACACCTTGGTTCAGTGTAATGGGTGGGAATAAAAGATGTCCCCTTGAAGGCGGTGAGTATGAGAAGACAGGCTTGGGAAGGTCAACTGATTGTGCTGACTTCCCAAAACATTCAACTGAATATTCTTTACCAGAAAGAAGGGGCACAAAAATTGCCTCTCCCCCTTTTTTATCCCTTTAAGACACTTCTTCACATCCCTCTCCCCTAGCAGCTCAGCCAAGAATGCTGCTGATTTTATTACTACCCTACACTCAGGTTCATTCACCAGGAGCTCCTTTGATCAGATCATCCCACGAACTCAATTTCTTCACAAGGCTTGCTCTTGTTACACTGAATGGCTGCTAATCTACAGCAGTAGAGAAGTCTAAGCAGTAAGGGAATTACAGGAAGGGAAGATTTTCAGGATTATGAGTCTGTTCTGATTACCTTACAGGTGAGGAAAAGGAAGCTGGAGTAGCTAAGAGCCCTAAACCAAGGTTACATGCCTGGGTAGTAGGAAAGCTCATGTTAGAAAAGATTGCATCTCTCCTTTCCAGTGCTTAGTCAGTAACAAAATCCTAGTGTTCATCTCACAGCTGTTGACAATGTACCCACCAAAACAACACCAAACCCATTGCCGTCGAGTCCATTCCAACTCATGGCAACTATAGAGGACAGAGAAGAACTGCCCCATAGGGTTTCCAAGGAGCAGCTGGTGGATTCAAACTGCCAAGCTTTTGGTGAGCAGCCAAGGTCTTAACCACTGCGCCACCAGGACTCCTCTGACAATACACCAGTGCATAGATACACCAGTGCATAGAAACTCCAGTGCATAGATACACCAGTGCATAGATACACC
>NW_004443975.1:19614896-19618630 GCF_000243295.1 Trichechus manatus latirostris | reverse complement strand
GTGCATAGATACACCAGTGCATAGATACACCAGTGCATAGAAACTCCGGTGCATAGATACACCGGTGCATAGATACACCAGTGCATAGAAACTCCAGCAGAATGTATGGAGCCCTCTGAGGACAAAGCCCCCGTCAGAGCCAAGGGCCATCTAATTTCAAGAGAGAAACACCCACGCGTATACCAAGTTGTCCTCTACTTCTCCAAAAAGCTTGGAAACATAAGAGGCACATATGATAAAAGAAATGGGGTTGAATTGGTAAAGATAAATTCTCTCTCTTTTCTTCAACTAATTAGTTGTCCTTTTATATGTGCATTTTTCACTATCATTTCTTTTTGGGATTTGGGTTTTCATTAAATGTCTACTTATTTCCTCCTCTCACACCCTACCCAACTGTAATCTGTGCAGGTGAGCCAGGTCTGACTGCAGCCCCAGTAATGGAACTTGATAAATATTCTTCTAAATGTTATAGGAACACAAGGAATATTTTTTGAACAAGTCAATGTATTAATGAACTAATGACCAGCACTATTACTCAGCTTATTATTATTCAGTTTAAGAAAGGCTGCCAAATTTAACAAGATGAGAGATTCAAATTCTTAGAGTAGATAGGGAAATGTTCAAAGATGGGGTAATTTTTTAAAAATGAAGGTGAATGGAGATGGGGGAGGTTGCTGGAAAGAGACAAAGGAGAAGGAAGGATGAGAAGACAGACCCGCTGTACTAAGATGCTCTGCCCCACTGCCTCACCATCTATATTTAGTCTTCTGACAGCTAAACAGGAGCAATGTGGAATGATCACTTTCTTGCTTTCTACTTGTCCACATTTTCTAAATATCTGGTATCGACTTAAGTTTCAACTAATAAAATGGAAACATTTCCACATTTAATCTGACAACAAATTAAAAAAAAATATGATATGAAATATGTTCTAAAAACAAATACTTAAAAAAAATAACAGCATTCATAAATGGCTTTTGTACGCAACATAAAATTTTTCTTATTAAGTATTCTAGATATGTTTCATGACCTAAAGGCCTCTTTGGTTCAATGTTGGCAAGGATCCCATAAAGAATGGTCACACAGCTCCTTCTGTGAGACTGGATGCCGGAGCAACACTTCCAGGAAGGAGGTGAAACTCTCAGGTACTGGCTAAGGAAGAACAGGAGGAACTACTCAGCAGCAAAAGACAAAGGTCTCGCCTTCAGGCCACGCTTACCTTTCTGTACTCCCTGCACTGCTTTAACAAGTCTGGAAGGCTTGGTTTGGTGGTTGCATTCTAAGAGCAAGACCCTAATGGGAACATAACATGTTGTTGTTGCCGTCAACAGCCCATGAAGTTGCTTCCAACCCATGGTGCCCCATGTGTGCAGAGTAGAACTGCTCCATAAGGTTTTCAGGAAACCCTGGTGGCGTAGTTGTTAAGAACTCAGCTGCTAACTAAAACGTCGGCAGTTCGAATCCACCAGGTGCCCCTTGGAAACCCTATGGGGCAGTTCTGCTCTATCCTATAGGGTTGCTATGAGTGGAAATCAACTCAATGGCAATGGGTTTGTCTTGCTTTTTTTTTTTTTTTTTTAAAGGGTTTTCAAGGCTGTGACCCTGAAGCAGATTGCCAGGCCCGTCTTCTGAGGCACCTCTGGGTGGGTGTGAACTGTCTGCCTTTCTGTTAGTAGTTCGGTGCTTAACCGTTTTTGCCACCTAGGGACCTAGACGTATCTTATCACACCGGAAAGAACCAAATGTTACTTCTAGAAAACCACACTTCAGCTGCAAATGAGAGAGAAACAAAGAAGTCCTTTCCTGTTTTCCTCATAGATTAAAAACACAGGGAAGGTGCGGGGGGGCATAAGGAACATACTGAAGACACTCCAACCTGGGACTCTTGTCTCACCTGCAGTGTTCTCCTGGGTGCACAGCTTCTGCATTATGAAGCTTCAGCCAATCACCCACCGTGGTACAGGAAAGCAAGCAACATAATTAAAGACCCCATGTTTTCCCCTCAAGTTCAGTTACCACTTGAATTAGAAAACTAGATAAATCAAAGACAATTTTCATTAGTGAGAAAAGAAACAGATGAATTCACTGTTCAGTAAATTAGCACTCTAAACAGAGAAGTGAAATTTAACAAAAGAAGATTTTTAAAATCTTCTCTTTTTAAAATATGGCCAGCTGAAAACATTCAGTTGTTTAGAAAAAGATTACATCATAATTAACGAGTAGAATATCTAATATTTTTGTTATAATTTGACATTAACGAAGCAGTTTCTCACACACAGTCCTTTGATTCCTCACAATAGCCCCATGAGGCAGGTAGAGGCTATATTGTTATTACTATCCCCATTTTATAGGTGACAAAACTGAGGTCTATAAATTTAGTTGATTGCCTGGAGACATTTGAACAATAAGCTGCAAAGTCAGGACCTGAATTTATTTATTTATTTTAATTCTACATCATTTGTCTCCCAATCTTAAGACGTCCATATAATAAATCTGTTGTACCTTTAAAAGGACACGCGAGGAATACAGAAAAGCGTCCACCAGGATGCATGTTTGCCAACCAACAAATAGCTTTTGTTTTAGAATGATGTAATAAAGCTTCTTTAACAAATGTACACCCTATTCTTTTTTACTCAGGAAACATTTACTTTTTGGGTGCTGGCTCTAGATACCAGGCCTTGTATAAGTTTCCTGGGATACACACATACAAAACTAGTGAGAGTTTAAAACATGGTAAGGGAAACTGGGATCCCCATTTCCCTTCTCTATCGCTGATTTCACTCAGAAAGTTTTTGAATAGCTTCCATTGATTGCTTTTTCTTCCCAAAGTTTCACAGTAATGCAACCATAGTATAATTCTAGAATATTTAAGCCAACGAACAAAGAGATATAAATCAACGAAACCTGTTGCCCTCAAGTTGATTCGAACTCATAGTGACCCTGTAGGACAGAGTAGAACTGCCCCATAGGGTTTCCAAGGAGCCACTGGTGGATTCAGACTGCCAGCCTTTTGATTAGTAGCCGAGTGCTTAACCACTGCACCACCAGGGCTCCGAAGAGACATAAGGAGGATCAAAATCATTCTGTGTTAAAACAAAAACCAACAACTAAAAAAAAATAAGCTGTCATATTTGCCTGGAACATTTCTAAAATTTCCTTCTCACTGAAAAAGAACTATCAACCTATATAATGGGACAGCTTTCTAAACGCTGCCATTCAATTCAAAACTATTCTATTTATCTCTCTAACCTTTCTAGGATGCAGTGTAAGGGGATCGAGTTGCTTAGTGCCTGGTGCTTTGGGGCTTGGGTGTGTTGTGGCTAAGATCTTGGAAGGAATCACGGACACACTTTTTTTACTTTGTTAGCAAAGATGATTAAATGAGACAATACTAGTTTTAACGGGCTCTTTCTGTGGTGAGGACTATCCAGTACTGCTCAAGTCCTGCCCACCACTGGCCTCAGTTCCATCGATTGAGCAGTTAGTCCTATTCAATTATTCAATCCCAATCAATCTTTTGAGATGTCCAGAACGTAAATGTAAACATTTTGCTCATTCTTACCAGACTTAATCGCTGTGCTCTTACTAGGAGAGAAAGTGACATATTTATAAATAAACCATGTGGTGTTACAGAGACAATGCGCCTTCCCGTGTACTTACGGCTCTCACTTAGACTGCGCCTTCCCGTGTACTTACGGCTCTCACTTAGACTGCGCCTTCCCGTGTACTTACGG
>NW_004443975.1:19607959-19614796 GCF_000243295.1 Trichechus manatus latirostris | reverse complement strand
CTTACGGCTCTCACTTAGACTGCGCCTTCCCGTGTACTTACGGCTCTCACTTAGACTGCTGCATCCCGTGTACTTACGGCTCTCACTTAGACTGCTGCATCCCGTGTACTTACGGCTCTCACTTAGACTGCTGCATCCCGTGTAATTACGGCTCTCACTTAGACTGCTGCAGTGTTTAGCAGGACAGCACTGGTGTTCCAGTGGTAGCTTTCTCGTCTTCCATGCGGGAGACCCGGTGTGATTCCCGGCCAATGCACAGCTACCACTTCTCTGTCTATGATGCTGAACAGGTTTCAGCAAAACTCCCAGACTAAGACAGACTAGGAAGAAAAGTCTGGCAATCTATTTCAGAAAATCAGCCAACGAAAACCCTATGGATCACAACAGTCCGATCTGCAACCGATCATGGGGATGGCGCAGGACCAGTTGGTATTTGGTTCTGTTGTGCAGGGAGGGAGTCACCATGAGTTGGGGGCTGACTCCACAGCAGCTTACAACAACATTTAGCAGCACAATCCTCAGGACCAGATCAACCTCCTCAAACTTGGGTGGGTAGACAGACTACCCTTCCACTCCTTTAAAACCAAAAATAAACTAAACCTGTTGTGGTCACGTTGGTACCAACTCATTGTGACCCTATAAGGCAGAGGAGAACTGCTCCATAAGGTTTCCAATGAGTGGCTAGTGGATTTGAACTGCTGACCTTTTTAGTTAGCAGCCAAGCTCTTGACCACTCCGCCACCAGGGTTCCTCCAGTTCTTCAAGGCGGGCTCAAATGTCACCGCCTCTGTAAGGCTTCCTCCAAGGGTCCCAGGCAGAATCAATGGTTTGTACCTCTGTGTCCCATAATGCTTGCACTACTAACTGGTTTGTATCAAGCTAGATTCTACCTGTGTCTCTCTGCCTCCGTTTAGGAGTGAACTTCCTGATGGTCTTTGATTATCTGTGGCTGTGCCCAGCACAGCAGATAGGACATTTTGGCTCTCGATAAATATTTCCTAAATAAATTGCTGATTTTGGCAAAACTGCCATACTCACGAGGTTTGATTATTTTGTAAACTAGTTTCAAAGTTTATCTAAAGAAATCTTGTTAGTATTTTAATGGAGCTAATATATTTGCCCTGGGGGCACAGTGGTTAAGTGCTGGTCTGCTAACTGAAATGTCAGCGGTTCAAACCCACCAGCCACTTGGAGGGAGAAAGATGTGGCAGTTTGCTTCCTTAAAGATTACAGCTTTGGAAACTGTGGGGGAGTTCTACTCTGTCCTATAGGGTCGCTACGAGTCGGAATCGACCCAACAGCAATGGGTTTGGTTTTGGTTTTAATATAGTTGCTTTTTCGTAATTAGCTACTCACTAAATGAAGCTGTATTTTGACTTACTAGGGAAGGAGTGTTGTTGGGGTTAAATTTCCTCCCAGTGGATAAAAATAAAACGTTCAGTACATTTTTCAGTTTTCGTAAAGACAGAATTGCACAGTGATGGCAAAAATCCTTCCTGTGCCATGTGCCACCCACCCCCTACCCAAAGACTTCTAGAACAATTGTTTGCTAGTTCTCAATCCTTACAATCATACTCATAAATAAATCTACATCCTTAGATGGCCCTGACTGGCCTCAGTTCACTGAACGATTTACTTAACAGCCTGCATTTCCAGATCATGATACTCACCGCTACTTCACAAAGAGGAATTGAATAGGAAGGAAAATTCCCAAGTGGCATTTATTACTGTATTAATGAGTAACCTTTCTAGACTGTAGAATCACCCAAAATCTGAAGCTTCTGAAGAGTGAAACATATATATATATATACATATATATATGTATATATATATATATATTTTAATTCCAGTACTTATCCCGTCAAGCTAAGGTCTAGTTGATTTTAAGGTAAGGGTAAAGAGAAAATCCTTTCACTCTGAGTTGGAATCAACTCAACAGCAATAGGTTTTAGGTATCTTACCCAGAGAAATGAGATTTGGCGGAAAGAATACGTGATTAGCAATCATTCTTCTGGGTCATCTGTGGTCTTGGCTGGGCTAGGCATTTTGTTTCATTGGCCTTCAGTGGAGAATGGATTGGACTAGTCTGTGGTTCTCAAAGGGTGGATCCCAGACCAGCAAACTCTGCGTTGATTGGCAGCTGGTTAGAAATGCAAATTCTCAGGCACCACCCTAAATGGACTGAATCAGAAACTCTAGGGGTGGAGTCAGCAATGTAAGTTTTAACACAAAAGACCTCTATAGAGTGTTAAAACCGCAAAAATGTCCCCTTGAGGACTAAGGTGTGACTGACCCAAGCCATGGTGTTTCCAATTGCCTCATATGCATGTGAAAGCTGAACAATGAAAAAGGAAGACTGAAGAAGAATTGATGCCTTTGAATTATGGTGTTGGCGAAGAATATTGAATCTACCATGGACTGCTCAAAGAAGGAACAAATCTGACTTAGAGGAAGTACAGCCAGAATGCTGCTTAGAAGCAAGGATGGCAAGACTTTGTCTTGCTTAAATTTGGACACGTTATCAAGAGGGACCAATTGCTGGAGAAGGACATCATGCTTGGCAAAGGGTCAGTGAAAAAGAGGAAGACTCTCAACAAGATGAACTGACACAGTGGCTGCCACAATGGGCTCCAACACAGCAGTGGTTGTGGGGATGGTGCAAGACCAGGAAACATTTCCTTCTGTTGTCATAGGGTCGCTATGAGAGGGAGTTGACTTGATGGCACCTAACAACGACAACCACCAGGTGATTCTGATGCTGGCCAAAATGAGAACCACTGAACCAGAAGATCTCTGAAGTTTTTTGTTTTTGTTCTAAAATTCTAGTTATTCTAGTTTCTTCATCAGGAACAGAGTTGTATCAAAAACCAACAAATGCCTCAGAATTTATTATCTACTTATTGCTTCCAAGTTTTTTTTAAACTTCAAGTTTCAATGCATTTAGTCTTATGAATAAAGCCCTACAATGACAAAAAAACAAACAAACAATAGATAAAAATATAAAAAAAAAAATAACTTTCTGCTGGTAACTATGGCTAGCTCTCAGACAGGAATGTGGTCCTGGAACTTTCTGAAAACTCTAAATTCAGTTCTTTCTTCAGTTATTGTATGTGCCCACTTGGTTCACTCAACTTCCTGCTTCAAAATTTAAAACTGTGAGGGACAGACATGGAGACGAGAAGAGCGACAGACAGTTTTCGTTGCTTGTTTTGAGTCTGGTTCTGCCAGACTGCTGGGTCGGAGGATTAGACTCACTAGGGTCTCAGGCTCCTCATTTTTCAAATGGGGATAACACCAACTTCACCTTGTTGCAAAGATAATTAAATGAAATGGACTATGTATCAGTGGTTTCAACCTTTGAACAATCTAGATCCCCCAAGCCACACCCTAGCCAATTAATTTTTAATCTCTGACAACAGGGATTTTGAAAGCTTCCCAGGTGGATTCAATATGCCACCAAAGTTGAGAATGAAAACCATTGGCGAATCTCTTGGTACATTGACTGGAATCATTATTTTACCATTATTGAGCTATATGAAGGAAATTTACATGAAAGAGTAAACTTGGAAATCGGATGGCCTAGGTTCAATCCTGCCTCTACTGCTAGTTGGCTCTGTGATCTTGGGCAAGAGTTTTAATTCTTTTGTCTCAGTTTTATTATCTGTTAACAACAATAAACAAGGGGGAGAAGGGAGGATAAAAAAAAAATACCTGTCCTGTTACTTCATAAGGTTGTTGTGAAAACAAATGAGATGATGTAAATCCAAGACCATTGTGAACTTGTAAATGAGGGAAAGATTAGTTCTTACATAAACCAAACCAACAAACCCATTGCCGTGGGGTTGATTCTGACTCATAGCGACCCTATAGACAGAGTAGAATGGCCCCATAGGGTTTCCAGGGAGTGGCTGGTGGATTTGAACTGCTGACTTTTTTTAACAGCCAAGCTCTTCACCACTGTGCTGCCAAGGCTCCGATCCTTAGACACAGCCCATAAAAACCATTTCTAAGCTGCTGAAGTGTTGGTTGCCCATATTAGATGTTGCGCCACTAAACACAAGTGAATTCTAGACCCTCACTAGTCCTGCTGGTGAAATATCATTGGTTATTTGTAGAGGCCATGTTAACACCCCAATGCCCACCAGGATCACAGACTGAGACAACCTGGTTCCATATTAGAGTCTCCTGGCCACTGTTTAAGATACAGAAGCTCAGACCGCACTTCAGACCCACTGAGTCAGAATCTCCGAGGGTGGGTCTACTGGTAATTCGCAAATGTAGCCAAAGTTGACAAAGAAAGGGGAAAAAAAGGTGAACTTAGTCCCTGGGGCAGTGGCTGAAGCTAAGCTGAAAAACATTTGTGGGCCTTCGCTTTTGTCGGGCTGAGGAGTCAAATTTGTAAGGACCTTTCAGTTTATGAAATTTAACTCCAATGAGTGCAATACTGCCAAGGGTATAGAAAAAAAGTGACCCATAAAATGCTCGTCAACGAGGTACTGAGTATAATTTAAAGGCACATTCTAGACACTGTGCTTCCAAGTAAAAACGTATGTGGACCGTAAAACAAAATATTAATATGGTATCAGAAGGCAGTAACATTTCGTTCTTTTGATTTTCTTCTCTCTATTCGTACACATCATTTAAGTGGTTTTACAGTGAGTATGGATTATTTATATACCAGAAAAGAACGGTCAGATGGAATTTAATATGTGGAAAGTGGACTAAGTGGGAAAAGTACTAAGCAGACAGTTCGTTGTTGTTGTTGCTAGGTGACGTCAAGCTGACTCCAACTCACAGTGACCCCACGTGACAGAGCAGAACTGCCCCATAGGGTTTTCTAGGCTGTAATCTTTACAGGTCAGTGAAAAAGAGGAAGACCCTCAATAGATGGACTGACACAGTGGCTGCAACAATGGGCTCAAACACAGAAATGATTGTGAGGATGGCGCAGGACCAGGCAGGGTTTCGTTCTGTTGTGCATGGGGTCACTATGAGTCAGAACCGACTCGACAGCACCTAACAACAACAATAATCTTTATGGAAGCAGATCATCAAGTCTTTCTCCTATGGGGGCGCTGATGGGTTTGCTAACCTTTGGGTTAGCAGCCAAGTACTTAACCATTGTGCCACCAGGGCTTCTTAAGCATACACTACCAAAAAAGAAAATCCAAACCCACTGCTGCTGAGTCCATTGTGACTCATAGCGACCCTACAGGACAGAGTAGAACTGCCCTATGGGCTTCCAGGACTTCAGTTCTGCTTCAAACCCCTGCTGAGAATTTGCATTTCTACCCCAGATATACTGAATCAGAATCTACATTTTAACAACATTTTTATGTATAATAAATTTTGAGAACCACTGCGCTCTCGTGGTTCTCTGAATTGGTCCCTAACCAGCAGTATTAGCATCGCCTGGGAACTTGTTAGAAATGCAAATTCCCAGCAGAGGTTCGAACCATGAAGGAACCAGTTGGAAGCCCTGGAAATAAATGCCGGAAGTAAGCAGTGGCTAAAAAGAAAGTCTCAACTTATAAGTAAAAAGAGTCTAGAACTCTCAAACTGCTTGCAGATTCCGGAAGACATGCTGCTATTTTACTTCCATCTGCCTTTCCCAGTTCCTCCTTCTTAGTATCGGGGTCCTGGTGGTTCAGCGCTCACCAAAAGCGCTAACCAAAAAGGCAGTGGTCGGAACCCACCAGTCGCTCCTCGGGAGAAAGATGTGGCGATGTGCCTCCTTCCATAAAGATTACAGCCTCGGAAACCCGATGGAGCAGTTCCACTCTGTCCTGTAGGGTCGCTGAGTTGGAACAGACTCGACAGCAATGGGTTTTGTTTTTGTTTTTTTTCTGCTTAGTCAACTCCTACTTATCCTTAATGCTTATTTCACCCTGCGGGGTCAGGGGAGGCTTCCTATAGAACAGATAGCCCAGCAAAACTCCATCATTTCCACTAACCAAATGTTATTGACCTTTTCCTCATATTCGTCTGATTTGCCCATGACTGTAAGCTTCTTGAGAGTAAAACTGGGTCCTGTTCATCCTTATGGAAACAACACAGTGCTCGGCACAAGTCCACGAAATATGAGCTCCAAAGAGTCAATAAACTCAACTGAAAACCTCCTGGCTGTGGGACATGGGTCAGAGTTCCCGAAGAGGCAGAACTGAGATGTCATACAATCATAGCCTTTTTTTAAAAATAAAACTTAGTGCAGCATGTTCCTGTACGTAGACTGTCCTCAGTGATCTGACTTTCTACTCGAGGGCAACCGTGTCCGGTGTGCCAACAGCCGTTGACCAGGGGACTTAACAGGCAAGTACACTGAGAGTCCCACCACCCATCTATCAGTTGGTCATACTGTGGTGGCTTTCATGTTGCTATGATGCTGGAACCTATGCCCCCCGTATTTCAAATACTAGCAGGGTCACCTGGGGTAGACAGGTTTCAGCAGAGCTTCCAGATAAGACAGACTAGGAAGAAAAGCTGGCCATCTACTTCTGAAAATTAGCCAATGAAAGCCCCATGGATCAAACAGAATATTGTCCGATATAGTGCCAGAAGATGAGCCCCCTAGGTTGGAAGGCCCTCAGAATACACGGTGGATGCAGCAATCGACTCAAGCATACCTATGATGGTGAAGACACGCAGGACAGACAACGCTTTGTTCTGTTGTCCATGGTGTCGCCATGGTTGAAGCTGACTCGATGGCAACTAACAACAAGTTTGAAAGTTCTAGCAGACAGAAAGGGCCACATAAACCAGAGACTCCATCAGCCTGAGACCAGAGGAACTGGATGGTGCCCGGCGACCACCAATGACCGCCCAGGGCCACATAAACCA
>NW_004443975.1:19527234-19607431 GCF_000243295.1 Trichechus manatus latirostris | reverse complement strand
CCACCAATGACCGCCCAGGGCCACATAAACCGGAGACTCCATCAGCCTGAGACCAGAAGAACTGGATGGTGCCCGGCGACCACCAATGACCGCCCTGACAGGGAACGCAACAGAGAGTCCCTGATAGAGCAGGCAAAGGGTGGGATGCAGAACTCAAATTCTAGTAAAAAGACCAGACTTAATGGTCTGACTGAGATTGGAAGAATCCCAGAAAGCATGGCCCCTGACTCTCTGTCAACGCAGAACTAAAACCATTCCGGAAGCCAACCCTTCAGACAAAGATTGGACTGGACTGTGGGACATAAAATGATACTCGTGAAGAGTGTGCTTCTTAGCTCAAGTAAACACACGAGACTAAATGGGCAGCTTCTGTCCGGAGGTGAGATGAGAAGGCAGAGAGGGTCAGGAGGTGGTTGATTGGACATGGGGAATCAGGGGTGGGAAGGAGGAGTGCGCTGTCACAGTATGGGGAGAGCAATTAGTGTCACATAACAATGTGTGTATAAATTTTTGTATGAGAGACTAACTTGAATTGTAAACTTTCACTTAAACTACAGCAACAAAAAAAAGAAACAAAGAAAGAACCAGTAGTTTGATTCGCTAGTGACTGGTCTAGACAGTCTACGCCAGTGGTTGGCAAAGAGGCATCACCATCACCCGAGAGCTGTTAATAATGTAAATTTTCAGGCTGCACCTCGAGAAATTTGGGGGATGGGGCCCAGCAATCTGTGTTTTCTCAAGTCCCCCAGGGATTCTGATGCAAGGTCGGGCCCTGGTGGCCCAGTGTTTAAGAGCTCAGGCTGCTAACCAAAAGGTCAGCAATTCAAATCCCCCAGCCGCTCCTTGGAAACCCTGTGGGGCAGTTCTACTCTGTCCTATGGGGTCAGTGGCAACGGGTTTTGTCTAAACTCAAGGACTTAGAGATAGAAAGCAGTCTTACCGTTCAACCTCTTTTCAAAGTCGATTCCCCAAATCCGGCTTTCTATCTGTGCTACAGAACAGAGACCCCAAACTATGATGAGCAGGTGTTTCAAAACAGACGGGTCGCATCTGAACCATTTAAATCCCCACCTCTGGCCCCTCAGGGGAATGAGGCTTAAGATGTGAAGGACGAACCTGTCTCTCCCATATGGTTTACCTGCCAGTCTCCTTCATTCTATTTTCCCCTGCAGATTGTCTTGTAAATGTGGCCACAGCGGCATCTTAAGTCCTGGGCCTGACTCCTGACCTCGGGCGTGTTAGCCCCTTGCCTGCTGAAAAGCAGCCCGTTGGATCACTGGCTTGTTATTATTCCTTGCTTAATAGGCCTGACCTGTGCAATATCTTTTATCTGGCTACCGTCCTATCTCTAAATTCTCTATTTTGAATGAATACCGATTTTGTGACATGAAGTCTGCTATATAATGAAATGCAAACAATGAAAAGGCTAAATCAGTTTACAAAAAATCTGTTTGTCAAACAGCGTGGAGATGTTCCCAGTGTAGTCTGTGCAGTTCACGCAGCTCTTGATAAGGGAGTTAAAAACCTCGCCGTTCGCCCAACGAAAATAAAGGCATCTGCACCACAGATGTATTTCCCTTTCAAAAGCCTTCGTTGTAACTTGTAGCTAATTAAATGCCCTTACACAAGAGACGCGCACACACACAGCAAAATCAGGGAATTTTCCTACAAGGGAGAGCAGGAGACGTGAACGGAGCCAGGCAGGCTTCCCACATCCCATCCCTCAGACTGCATTTCCATTTCTATACAGCTTCATCAGCCGACAAAAAAGGCACAAGGGGAGGCCTTTTTGTTCCATTTTGAACTAGAGAGCTTTCTAAGGAACGTTCTGCAAAGGAACGTGCTTAACATTAAAAAAAAAAAAAAAAAGGAGAAGAGGAAAAAGCAGCAGAAGAAAGAAATTGCAAGTTTGCCTTAGATGTTAGTGTAGACAATGCTTTCTACACAACTTTCTCTATCAGGACGGAGTAACTAACAAATTAGCACGCGCGTGAAGGGTTCGGATTTTTATCTGTGCTCTTCTCTTGCCTTCCAGAGGCCACATGCCGGCAGAGGTGTCCCTGTGTTAAGCTTGACATTTACTGGGGTGACTACGACCTCACCATGTCACACTGACCAACATGAGATTTTATATATATTGACATTCTTTAGTTTTCCCAGCTTCTGAACTGAACTGTCTCATTCGGCAGAATTTAAAGTGTTAATTTTTAGTGGAATTTGTGTCTTTTATTTTTTTAAATCACTTAAGGATATTGATTCTCAAACGTAACTGGCACTGAGCTGTCACAGTGCCCCTAACCTGTGTTGTCTTCTCTCTGCTTTTACAACCCTGTCCCCACATGGGATGAGTGTCCAGCATAAATAACAGACTAGCACTGGATAGAAAAAACAGGTATTGTCTAAGCAGAGGAGCCGTTACCAGAGAATTGAAAGCTTTTTGGGGTCAGTGAAATTTACATTATAATTATTTCCTTATACTTGGTCACAATCCTACGTCATTACGCATGTGAATCCTCAGGCTAAAACACCATTCCCATAAAACACACACACGCACATCTCCCCTTCCCACCTGGAAACTCAGAAAGATCATCTCCTCTTGAACGATCTCTCTTACCCTCAGCGGGGTCACTAAGGTTGGTGTCACCCAGTGTGGTGGTAACTCATGGTGTCACCAGAAAATATTCGACAAAATCAGCAACCATAAAAACACTGGCAGCAACAAAAACAATATCACGTGCTTGTAGCGCATGCAGACGAAAGCACAAGGTCGGAAGTGTCATTGTAATTGGGAGATAATGACAGCTCTGACCGGAGCACGTTAGAAGGTTCAAAAAGTAAATCTGCATAGCGTTTCAGCTTCTAGGTAGATAATACATGTAAGCTGGGCTTACAAAAAAATTTTTGTTGTTATAACTAACTACAGGGATATTTTTATAAAAAATAATAAATGTCTACTGAGATATTGCAAAAAAATTTTATAGACAGTCATTTTGGTGTCACCCCCTCTGACAGGGTCACCCAGTGAGGTCCGCACCCCTCGGAGCCCCCTAATGACACCACTGCCTATCTTTTCCATCTTTTTGTGTTCTCATATCTCCTGGTACATAATTTTATTTCTCCTCTGTGAGCCCCTTAAGGCAGGAGACCTATCTTATTCATCTCTGGATGCTTGAAACACACCTTCGGGCTAGACAGAGGGTAGCTGTTCAATAGCTGTTTGTTGAATGAATGAATGAATACAAGCATAGCAGGGCACTTGTCTTCTGGGCTTTGGAATGTTGCTATTATAAGAAAGATTGATTTATGTAATCTTTTCAAGTAAAAAGACAAAAAAAAAAAAGTTGCTATGGAGTGGACTTCAACTCATGGTGACTGCATGCGTGTCAAAGTAGAACTGTGCTCCATAGGGTTTCAGTGGCGGATTTTTCAGACGTAGATTGCCTGGTCTTTCTTCTGAGGTGCCTCTGGGTGGATTCAAGCCTCCAAACTTTCAGTTAGCAACTGAGTGCATTAACTCCTTGCACCACCCAGGGAATCCTGGATAAATATCATCAAGAAATACCACGCTTCTGTATTTAGGTGCTTGGAATTCCTTTTGTGAGTTTTAAAGTCCTGTTGTTTCTGACCCTAAATCATCTCTACAGTCTCGAAGTTATATTCCAACTACCTGAATCTGTACTCTATACAGATGCTGTTCTCAAGCCCTTTACCCAGTGTTTCCTCCTGCTACAGACCCAAATCAACAATTTGTAACCCAAAATTCAAGTCTCTCCACAACCTGACCCAAACCTACTTTCTTAGTGTATTTCTCACAATTCTGCTTCCCATAGCCTAGGTGTAAGAATCTCCTCTCAGCCTGAACACATCCAATGCATGCCCAAGATTTCTGCTCGTTACTCCCACCATCACATACTCAAAGTCTACTCGTGTAATATTCTTCACAGATGTGATATGTCTTAACAAAATAGTTTATCAAACCCATGGCCGTCGAGTCGGTTCCTACTCATAGCGACCCTATAGGACAGAGTAGAACTGCCCCACAGGCTTTCCAAAGAGTAGCTGGTAGATTCAAACTGTCAGCCTTTTGGTTAGCAGCCTGAGCTCTTAACCACTGTACCACCAGTTCTCCACAGAGTAGTTTAGAGGCTTCAAAAGGGACATGATCCCTTCTACTTAGGAGGAAGGAGGAAGGAGGCAGGTTTTCTGACCTAAGTCTTGGAAGACAATTGAGGTGAGGAGGATCCATGGCAAACGGGACAACCTTTAATGACAGAAGAAAGGTCCAGAATCATACTCTCTAACGGACTGTAGGATCCTAGAGTACAGGTGCTGCCTGACTCAACTTACTACTTCCAATACCAGCGGTCAGAGCGCCCTGTCTGCCCTGTCTTCAGTGAGTCTTTATTTATTCCTGTACTAGTAATCCCCCTAAGCCTTTAATACGATACCTAGCATATAGTAGGTACTCAATAACTGTCCACTAAAAGAATGATCCCTTAACCTTTCAGTTCTTTGCTAAATGCAGAAATGAGGACAGGGGCAGAGTAACTAAAATTTCATAGTTATTAGAAAAAAAATTCTTAAGAAGAAAATGAATGCTTATGAACACAAAATACGCTCATTTCCTTTAGACACCGAAAATAAGCAGAATTTAAAAACTAGTTAAAATGTCGTATTCACTCGCCCTCTGGTGCTGGGCTCTCCTAAAAAGCCAACCAAACCCACTGCCTTCGACTTGATTCCCACTCATAGTGACCCTATAGGGCCAGCAGAACTGCTCCAGAGGGTTTCCAAGGCTGTAAATCTTTATGGGAGGAGACTGCCACATCTTTCTCCTGCACAGCGGCTGGTGGGTTCCAATTGCTGACATTTTGGTTGATAGCTGAGCGCTTAACTACTGTGCCACCAGGGTTCTCCTAGACAAAGAAACAGCTTAGGAAGATTTTACCTCGAAAAATGGTGAGTTCTAGCTTCCCTGACAAAAGCCAAATGCATAGCATTGAATGAGAAGCACAGTGTCCTTCAAATTTGCTTCAGTTATTAAAGATCGAATTCTTCACTCCAACAAGGTATGGAGCCTCCGGTATATTTGCTTAATAGAGTGAATTCCTCCTTTTGTCAAAGTCACTGTCTCACCATGCTGGTCGTTAGAGACCAATGGGATGAGGTTGGGAGATGTGCTACAGGGTCTTTATATAAAAACGGTTTTAAAACCCAAGAAGATGTGACTTTGGATGAGCAGCATGCAGTGACAATTTATCCTTTTGCCAAACTTGCTAAGTATAAGAAGAGTCACTGAGCACAGAACAAGAGTGACAACAGAAGCACATGTGCTCTTAGTGGTAGAAGACTGAGCCACGGCGGCAGAAAGAAATCTACTGCCCTCAGAGTGGCTCACTATCACAGAGGGCGAACCCTGGAATAACCGTCTCAGTATGAAAACAGTCTTCTTTTCTGACGGTGTTACAGAATTCAGAAAGTCCCCTATATTAAAAATACAAAGGTGTTTGTCTTCAGGGTAATTCAATTCAGAGAACTGGTTTCAGTCTTTCAAAAACAAAGAACATGTTTGGAGGAAGTCTCAGACCCAGAAACATAAACTAGAAAACAGATCTTGGCGATTCTGTCTGAAAGCGTTTCCTAGCAAGCTGCTCGCCACCAGGCTGATGCTCTCACCATCGTCATCCGGTTCACCGTCACCATCATCATCATCATCGGCGTCCTGGTCAATGTTGTGGTAAGCATCGGGAGTTTATGATGTGCCGGGAAAAATGCTCATCATTGGACAGAGCTTTAGCTCATGTGAACCTCACCAAAGCACAAATAATATTCCAATTCTGCTGATTAGGCAACAGGCTTAGTAACTTACTCCCAGTCACGCGGTGAGTAACCAGCAGACTCAATTCCAACCCTGCTCCCGGGACACTTAGCCTGCACTCTTAACCGCTATATTTGCTGCCCTTCAGCGCCCTGGTGGCACAGTGGTTAAGCACTCTGCTGCTAACCGAAAGGTCGGCGGTTGGAACCCACCAGCCACTCGGTGGGAGAAAGATGTGGCAGTCTGCTTCCGTAAAGATCACAGCCTTGGAAACCCTATGGGGCAGATCTACTCTGTCCTCTAGGGTCGATTTGCGTCAGAATCCAGTCAACGGCAGTGGGTTTGTTTTGTTGTTTTGGTTAGGTACCCAGCCTTCCTTCATTTGCCGTTCCTCTGAACAGGGCCCCACGAGGAGTGTGGTTCCGTTTGTTATTTGCTGCAGCCCCCTTTTTACCTAAGTGATGATCTGAGCGGTGCTGATAGGAAGGTTTGAAGGGGCTGTTTTAGGAGAACAAAGCTAAAGAGCTCGGGGGGAGAAGGAACCAGGACGGAGTAAGAAACACATTGTCTGCTAGAGTCTCCCCCACTTTGTGTCTGAACAGACGGCAATAAAATAAAGACTACCACAGTTCAGGGTATTAAATCGATTTCCTTACACTGCATTTGGCAAGCATTTATCACATTGTTGTTAGCACTGCACGAGGCGCTAGACAAAATGTCTACCCACAAGAGAAAACGCAAGCCCGCACTCTTTCCTTAGAGAGTAGATTAAACATCAACCACGCAACAGTCATAGGGTAGCTCGTTGGATGTTTTAATCAAATCTTCCATCTGATCTGAGTCTAGTATGGCACACTTGGGTGTGCATAGGCGTGCACGCACACACTCACACTCACCAACACACCCCTATGAGCAGAGGTCCAACAGTGCCAGGGGTCCACGCATTTCCGTCAAAGACGTTCCAAATACACAGAACAATCAAAGACTAAGTTTAAGAAATGCACTTATAAAGAACTTAAAAAGGTTATTTCCACATTTCACCAGCTTTATTCCTGGCAATGCATGCTGTGCTACCTACGAGCAGTCTCTTTTTGGCTACAAGTGAGTCCCATCTTCCATCTGCTCTTCTAGCAAGATCGCTGGCCTACTGCCACAATAGCTACATCGGGTCTTCAGGATGTCACTTGACGAGGTTTTCTCTAGAACCCAGTGGCTCCACTCTCCAGGTGAGAACAGGCAAATATATTTTTCTGCAGTTCTCTGAGCAGGTTTTAATTTTGCTTCCATATTAGCAAATGTGTATGTTTCTGCTCTACTTATCCAAGCTTGCAGCCTACTTTGCTAGGGTCAAAAAAAAAAAAAAGAGTCTAAAGTTCTTCAAGAAATTACGGGCTGAACCATCAGAGGACTCAGCACAAGGCCTCATTTTCTTCTTTTATAACCAGTATCATTTAGAGATGTGTCCATTAAAGGTAATCCTCCCTGAATTTTCCCATCTTCTTCTGAATTTTGCTTTTGCTTCTCCCATTCACTTAAGAAATATCTGCTCTGTTCCAGGCACTATGCTAAGCACGAGAATTTTACCCTCCTGGGTTGAAGGCTGAGTGTTTTCCCCAACTGTTCCTTTATCAAATATCTCAGTCTATATTCCCCGACACTTGGTCAAGCAGGTGATTATCACACCAGTTAAGAAAATGCGTGAGTTTCCATGTAAGCTCTGCCCCTAGGTGTTTGTCCCCAGGAAAGTTACATAACCTCTTGTACTTGGTTTCTTCATCTGTAAAAGTCATGCTCAGTAACGAAAAAAACAACAAAACAAAACAAAACCTGTTGCCGTCCAGTCGATTCCAACTCATAGCAACCCTATAGAACAGAGGAGAACTGCCCCATAGGGTTTCCAAGAAGCTGCTGGTAGATTTGAACAGCTGACCTTTTGGTTAGCAGCTGAACTCTTGATTACTACGCCACCAGGGTTCCTTTTATGCTCAGTAGAGGGTGCTTATTATTTTTAAATTATATTATGGTGATTTATATTTATATTTTGGTCTTCCTAGATGGGGCAAGTAGCTATGTATTAAGTTTATTTGGTATACTGTAAAGAAATGTACAAATACTGTTGTTGTAAGCTGCCATAAAGTCCGACCCTGACTCATGGTGACCCCATGCATGACAAAACAAAACTCTGCCCAGTCTTGTGCCAGGTCTTTCTTCCTAGTCATTCTTAGTTGGAAGCTCTGCTGAAGCCTATTCAGCATCACAGCAACTCAGAAGCCTCCACTGACAGAGAGGTGGTGGCTGCGCACGAGGTGCATTGGTCAGGAATTGAACCCAGGTCTCCCTCATGGAAGGAGAGAATTCTAAAACTGAACCACCCATCAATCACTGCCCCCCATATACGAATATAACCCCATTGCCATCCAGTTGGTTCCAACTCATAGCGACCCTACAGAACTGCCCCACAGGGTTATGGGAATATAAGGTGGTATTATTAGACTGCATAAACTATAGACTGTAGGGTTTGTATCAAAGAGAAATGGAAAACATTTGTGGAGCAACTATATGTCTCAGGCACTGTGCTGTACGCTTTGTATATCTTTCCTTGTTTGGCCTCAAAAATGCTCAACAAGGTAAAAGTAATAATAGCCATTTTTACTGTGCAAATATTTAATTTAATCTTAATAATATAAGATAGATATTATGATGATGATTCCCACTTCATGAAGAAATTAAAAAGAAAAAAAATGAAAGGAAAGAAACTGAAATAAAGCTCAGACATTAACTTACTGAAAAAAACCCAGACAGTAAGTGACAGAACCCGGATCTGACTCCAGACCTGTCTGTCGCCCGAGGCTGTGATCTTTCTGCTACAACACAAGCTTTTCCAGGATGGGAGGAACGCAAGGTAGGCAGGCTAGACTCATTAAAAGAAGAACTAATACCAGACGGATAAAATACCTACTCTTAAGGGCAAATTGCCCTAATCGGCAAACCACTAATTTCACATGTACCCCCAAAACAGTATGGAATCCACGTAATTGTAAATTGCACAAAAGTCAATTTTTAAAAGAATTGTTAAAATTCTTAATTTTCATAGCATTTTTCCTTCTCTCATAATAGAACAAGAGTCATTATCAAATTGGAACATACAGACAGATTTATTCATTTGTACAGGAATCACTTCGAACATTATACTATTTATGTATAATCTGGAGCTGATAACTGACCTGTGGTCATAGATATAACTGGTAAACTTCTGATGAAAGACTAAAAATACCCACTGATTCTTCCTCCCCTAACTTGGTGATCTTAGAGAGTTGTCAAATGCTAAATAAACAAAGAGCTGCTTCCTAAATCCAAAAATGGTCTACGTCTCAAATAAATGAGCGTGTGCATGCACACATGCATGAGTCCACTTTGCTTCATGCCATACCTGTCTGCACGAAGTTCTGAACATTTTCCTTCTAACAGCCTAATATTAACTGTATATATATATATATCTCTTGTCTTCAACAGACTCAAAAGGCGACAGAGTTTTACCAG
This sequence comes from Trichechus manatus latirostris, assembly GCF_000243295.1. Taxonomy (NCBI): domain Eukaryota; kingdom Metazoa; phylum Chordata; class Mammalia; order Sirenia; family Trichechidae; genus Trichechus; species Trichechus manatus. The sequence continues at coordinate 19,598,073 of NW_004443975.1, read as the reverse complement.
TAATTATCACAAGACGTAGCAAAGGAAACCCCATCTAAGAACCCATAAAACAGGGCTTAAAGGAATTGATAAATTTTTATAGGCCTACTTGTTTTATTTTATCAATTTTTAGCACAAACACATCATTTTAAGACTCCCAAAGTGCCTGGTACACACACATACTCTCATTTCGCCCTTTTATCTATTTGTGAGATAAATTATGTTAATTTTCCAGTTTTATATCTGAAACAAAACCTCTGGGAGGTTATTTAAATTCCCTTGGAACATGTCAACCAAGAAGTGGCAGAGACAAACTCCAGAGTAACAACAGGATCCTACCAGGTTTCCTCTCTGTCGAGCACGCCCTTCATTCTTCCAGCTAATCATGCCGATACCGCAGGATAAGAATAATGGCGGTGTTGATACACCTCTTTGTCCCAGGCGCTGGGTCCTCATAAGATCACCCATACAGCTCTGCCCTCTGCACAGGTGCTTATGTCATCACAACCATATCACCAAAGCCCCGAGTCCCTTTCCCCTCCCCTCGCCCTGCCCCCACCAGCACAGTTTCTCTGATTTCTCCAGATACCCCCGATACAGGAATGCAGGTCAACTGGATTATGGGCGCAGTGACTGTATTTCTTTCCAAAACACACTAAACTAAATAGAATGATTTTGGTAGACAATGTATAGACACTTAATACCAAAATATCTACGGCTAGCCTCTATACAAGGAGCCCTGGTGGCACAGTGGTTAAAGTGCTTGGCTGCTAACTGAAAAGTCGGTGGTTCGAACCTTTCTCTGTAAAGATTACAGCCTTGGAAACCCTATGAGGTGGTTCTAGTCTGTCCTATAGGGTTGCTGTGAGTCCGAATACAAGACGGCAGTGGGTTTTTCTGAGCCTTTATACAATCCTGCTTCTGCTAGGAACAATTTGTGTGGCCTAGGGCAAATCATTTAATTTCTTTATGCCTCAGTTTACTGGCCTTACAGTGAGAGAAATGAAATCATTTCTACTAAAAACCTACTCAAAACTATTATTCATCTATTAAATGGTATTTGGTATCATTCAGGGATAGCAATGAGGTGACAAAAGCGTATGAGTGAGAAGAATCCAAGAAACTTTCACCCTTATTTCGTTTCTAATGTTACTTACTTCATCAACCCCATTTGGCTGCTAACCAAAAGGTCGGCAGTTTGAATCCACCGGCTGCTCCTTGGAAACCTTACGGGGCAGTTCTACTGTGTCCTATAGGGTGGCTATGAGTTGGAAGCGACTCGACGGCAACGGGTTTGGGTTTTTTTTTTTTTTGGTTTATTCCATCAACTCTATTTTGCTTCAATTTCCTGCAACTGAACTAGAAAGAAGACAGTGTAAAGATGAATCCTATGATGTTGGTAACATGCACTCAGAATAAGAAACACTACCGAAATAGTGTTATTACTCTTAAAAACAACGTAGCTGTGTGTGTGTTCAAAGGGGACTATACTGGGATATAATTATTGGTTTACAAATATAGCATAGATAAGAAGAGGGTTTTTGCCCTGGAATCTGTCATGAGGAGTGGGCTCTCAAGTCACCTCCAAATGCAGATCCTTGATCAAGGCCGGCTCAGAACAGGCTACAGGGATCACACTTTTTAATCCATGTCACCAGGTCAGGAACATAACGGGCGTTCTATAGCACCAGAAGGCTGAACTGCTTTATTCTGACTAGGGACGCATTTTTATCCAGCATTAGCAGAATAAGGAAAACGTACAGAATAGTCAAATGTTTTCCCAACTGCAAAAGCAAATAATTTGTCGGTAATTTCAGAAAATTTAAAAGGTGGCCTTGCTTCTCCTTTTTTTCTTTTTGCTATCAGTACCAAACCAAGAGACTGAATATTAATAGAATACACAGAAAGCTGTCTACCTTAATGCAGATTTTTCAAATTTTGTCTACAATTTCTCTATCTAAAAACACAGGATCCTACAAGCTTTTCTCTAGTGCTTGCTCAAAGTACCCACGGTGTTCGTGAACTTTGTGCCAATTTAAAATGTCCTACTCCTTATCGAGGCCCTGGTGGGGAAATGGTTAAGCAGCTCGGCTGCTAACCAACAAGTTGGTGGTTCGAACCCACCCAGTGGCTCTGTGGGAGAAAAGACTTGCAGCCTGCTCCCCTAAAGATTACAGCCTAGGAAACCCTATGGGGCAGTTCTGCTCTGTCCTGTAGGGTCACTCTGAGTTGAAATCGACCTGACAACATCCAACAACAACAACATTCCTTATGGGACTATAAGTAGTCCTTGTGTTTATAAAGTGAGAGGATTTGAAAGGATCAGCCAACTTTTGCAAACTCACTTTGATTAAAATATTGTCATCGAGGTAGGTGATACAGAGCATGGCAAGGAGAGCAAATCCACTACGGGCGGGTCTTGTGAATCCTGAGGCATGGTAGATGAGTGTGGTCCCTTGTGAGCTAGAGATAATCGTGAGGCGTGGTAGATAAGTGTGGTCTGCTGGAGTGCACCACATGTCCTTGCAGACAAGGTCGGAACCAGGCGGTGACCCGTCTAACCATTTCTATGCTTATGTCATGGCATTCTTCAGTTGTCTATTTTCAAAATAGGAAGGCACCTGCTTAAATCAAATCTCTCATCCATCCCTTTTGTTACCAGGTACATGCTCTTTAAGGAACCCTAGGGACACAATGGTTAAGCTCTCGGCTGCTAACCAGAAGGTTCGAACCCACACAGCCGCTTCTCAGGAGAAAGATCTGGCGATCTGCTTCCGTAAAGATTACAGCCAAGAGCACCTCATGGGGCAGTTCGGCTCTGTCCCAAGGGGTCGCTATGAGTCCGAATCACTCAGTAGCACACAACAACAACACGCTCTTTACTTCAGTCTATTCTGTTTCTCACTACCAGAAGTAGGGGAGCAGGCAAGAGACACCCAGTTAGTCTCTTTGCATGGGTCTTGCACAGCGAGGTGTCCAAACGTTTGCCTTACTACGCCATCACTTAAGGATCCGTTAAGTGGCCTCTCTGGCAAACTGCGGCTTGGTGACTGGTGCCACTCTGTGCAGTGGGGCAAACAGATGTTGCTGACCAGTGTTCCCCATTGTTTGTCTTGTCTCTCAGGTTCCCTAAGACCTGCCCGAAGGCACCTGTTAAAGCTGCTTCTGCTAAGCTGTTCTGCATTTGTCAGGCTGGATTGGGACTTCCTGGATCTCTGACTGAATACAAAGTGATTAGAAAGCCCGGTGTTTGGCAACAAGCACTATGGGGAGTATGCCGTGTGCTGGGCCACAGGAGCACAATGTGTTCTTCATGGCCTCGTGGAGAGAGGGCCCTGCTCCATTCCCTGCGCTGCAGAGATCAAAATGGTCTCCTTTGTTGACAGCTGTTTACCAGCAGCTGTTTTATGTAATTCCAAATGATCCGCTTGAATGAAGTTTTCATTTTTGCAGTAATCTTTAATTGAGTAAAACACATAGCTGAGCTACGTTATTTTTAATGTTATTTTAGTTTAAAAAGTTTCCAATGCCTGTATTTTCATTGTCAACAACAGATGAAAATCATTACTGAAAAATACCAGTCATGCAAAGGAAAGAAACTAGATATTAATATCGGCATTTTTCTACCAAAGTTAGTTCAAAACAAGGAAGTATAAAGAAGTTCATCAAAGAACTTTTCCATTATTAACCTTGTGTTCATTAATTCTAAATTGAAATGAACATTTCTTCTGAGGAGTACTTCATATGTTAATAATCTCAAATACCTAGAGAGAAAAAGCATAATGAATACATACCATGTTTTAAATATTTGGATAACACTGTTCAAATAATACAAAGGTGACCACAAATCAGTATCTATCTTTCCCTCCTTCTTTCTTTCAACTTTCTGCTGATCATCAATCCCAGTTTGCAGAGCAGTCTGTTTATAAGGCAAAAATGCCTAGCCCGTTCTCAGGCAATTCTGCAGTTCTCCCGTGGACGACAGGGGGCACTGATGCTTCTGATCTGGCAGACGTACCACCTTGGAGAGAGCAAAATCGCTCCTCGTCTACTTGGGGCTTCCCTTCAGCTCATCTACCTGTCTGTGCCACATCCCGCTGCCTATGGGCATCTCGCTGTCCTGCTAAGAAAGCTGCCTTTATTCTTTCTCTGTTTGTCTAGATTCTACTTCCAGTTTTCCAAGCACTGCTTAAAAAAGCTGTTGTTCGGTAATAGCTTGTGATCTTGTTTTAGTATCTCCTAGTTTTCTGCTTATGAAGAGCTGTTCTCAAAGCATTGCTTCTTACCTTATTGCTCTTCATCCTAACTCCACTGAAATGCAGTTCATTCGGGGATTATGCTCCTGCTAGCATCTTAGCTTAAAAAAGGAAATCCCTATAGGCTCTGACCCTTTAAGACATGTACCCACGGCCTACTGTCCAGTGAAATAGTCGTCACCAATTGTCTCAAACCGATCGGCACCAGGCCACCGCCTCCAGAAGAATACACGGTAAATATAGTTCTTTAGGAAAAAGAGCTATTTGCTTTCCTTTTTATTTTTAAACTCAAAGCCATAACAATTTAAACTGTTTCACTTGAGTCAAATGAGATGCATCATCCATTTCCCTGATGCGCTTTCAGTAAAGAAGAAAAGCATTCATACAAAATACCTTAGGAGGGTGCTTTCTGTTTAACCATCTTCTCACCATAAAAGCTAAAATCACCTAATCAGAAAACACTTTATCATTTTACACTGAATGGTTCCTAAGAACATAAAATCCCATTTAGCACTGCCACTCGCTCTCTCATCATCTACGCTTTTAAAATGCTTACCCGTCTTTCTCATTGCTATTCAAAGAAGCAGATTTATTTCTCACCCTGGAGTTGGGAATTTTGGCATGCCAGATTGAAAATGTAGCCAACACCAAGTCGTGCATGGGTTATTCTTAGCCTCCTTACACACTTAAGAGAAAACGGGGCCGTGTGCGTCTCTAAATCAAGCAAAGTTCTCTGGAAACCATGAGTTCAGCTATAGTCAGATTAGCAGGGCTGTGTCATATTAGAGAAAGAACTGGGGTCAGAAATGGTAGGAATTGTAGTTCCAGCGAAAGAAATGAAGGCTCAGATCGGAGGGCACGTGAGGAGGGGTTGCACAATTATAACCATAGTCATCGTACTATGGATTTTAAAAGAAAATTGGTTATGGAAATTACAGACTATCCTCCAGTGCTTTTTTGATGTCTTCGATTTACAGAATAAGGAGCCCTGGTGGCGCAAAGTTTAACTGCTTGGCTGCTAACGGGAAGGTGAGTAGTTTGAATTCATCCAGAAGCGCCTTGGGAGAAAAGGCCTGATGATCTGCTCCCATAAAGATTACAGCCTTGGAAACCCTATGGGGCCGTTCTGCTCTGTCCTTTAGGGTCGCTATGAGTTGGAATTCACTCCACAGCACCCAACAACAACATGATTTAGAGTGGAACAGACAACCGCTAACATTTGGGGGCATCGTGCCTCAGCCCAGCTGTGCAACCCCCTTTCGTGGTTTCTCTCTCTGCCTTCCATCCACCCTATCCCTGCCTGCCCCACACCTCCTTTATGTCTTCCCCGTCTCCCTCCTGCCTAGGTGTCAGGGCCTGGGAGCAATGCTGCACTCCAAAGACACAAGTGACAAGTGTGGCTACACTGGTTACAGGCTCTTCCCTTGGGGAAGTCCCGGGGAAAGGCCTTCCTAGATAACCTATCCCCTATCTTCTTTGTGAAAGATTTGTGACATAAAAATCAGAATTGTCTTAGTCAATTTTTCTTGCGTTTTGAACTGTGTATCATATTCAGTCGAAGGATATTCAGTGGACTTTTTGGCTTTTTGGAAGAAGCTGTTTCCATGCTGTGGCAGAGCTCTCCGGCAGCCAACCTACCTCGCCTTCGATGAGAGGGCTACTTCATTACAAGCCACCAGAGTGAGTCATTATGTAGAGCGGACTCTGCCATCTGGTCGTCCACTCTACATGACAAAGGCCATCATCTCTGCTCTCTGGCTTGGTTACTTCAAGGGCCCCCCCGGCCCACCGAGCCAAAAGAAAATGGATAACTTCTCATTCCAAACTCACTGCTTCGTCTTTTAACCCTAGACCATCTAGGCACTTGGAAGGGCCATTATTCCCATTTCACAGATGCAGAAGCTGATAAGGAGTTAAGTGTTTTATTTTTAAATGGTTTTTAAAAACTCAAGAAGAGAAAGCAGGATTTGCTTTTTGTTTCTATAGCAGGAACACAAATAGTCCTTTCTCTCTCTCTCTTTTTTTTTCCTACTTTCTCTCAGCATAATAAAATTCACATGCATTTCATTTCCATTTTCTGAAAGGGTCTGTCAGTGGAAGTTACAGGTGCCTCTGGCAGGAGAGAATGGATTTGCTATTGAACAGGTAGGCACTTTGCGACAAGTCATCCCAGCTGCCTCGGGGTGGCGGGGAATAAAAGTTTTTAGTGACGTTGATAAAATGCCAGACAGGAACTAATTCTTTACTTTTACGTATTTTTTTTTTTTTTTTCTGAAGCAAACAGGAGAACACAGCATGCACAGAAAGCACTGCCCACCGGAGCTTCTGTTCTTTAAAGAAAGACCTGATGGGCATTAAACCAAAAACGGCCGAATGGAGGAACTGGTTAGCCCCGTGTGATTCAGAACGATGGGAGTGAGCGATTACTTTAGTCTTTCACATTTTTCTTTTCTATGTGTCTCTCCTACGTTGTAGTTTGTTAGGGGTATAGCACAGTGATCAGAAACAGGAATTCCGGAACCAGTGTCTGGATCCCATCTATGCCTCTTACTTGCTGTCTCGTCTTAGGCAAGTTATTCAACATTTCTTTGCTTCAGTGTCTACCTCTTTAAAATGGGTTTATAATAGTACTTCCTTCACTGAGTCGCTGGAAGGATTAAGACAGTGAAATCGATACAGGGCTTACAACAGACTTGTTCCGAGAAGAATCCTTTGCTGCCTTCTCACTAAATTGTATTTTTCAACTAAAATTGAAAATAAAAGGCAGGTGATATTAGGGATCAGAGGTAAGTTTATACCAGGATGATGTCTCACTTCTATCAATGGAAATGACACATTTAACTTGACTGTCTTCATAACCTAAAGGGTATTATCAATTAGCATGGGCAAATGAACTGAGGCAAAGGATCCTATACTTCTGCCAGAGCATTATTAGAAGTTTCTAGGCAGACATAAACATGTTTCTTGTATTGAGAGTTTATAACTAGTTTATACCTACCTATTTGCAAACATATGCCAGTTCAATTGGATGCCTTCAGTTAATGCTCAGAGACTCGTGTCTGGTAGACTTTTTTAATTATCAAAGAACAATGGTATTTATGAGACATTGCAAAAGCATACCATCAAAGGGTATTTAAAAAGTCCGTATTAACTACCACCGCCACCCTCCTTCAGAAAAGAGAAGGAAAAGAAAATATCATAAGGGAGTTCAACAAACTACTACTAGTGTGGCTTACAGATTTCATTTTATCATTAATCTGTGTTCCAAATCCCAACCCACTGCCTCGAGTCGATTCTGACTCATAGCGACCCCATAGGGTTTCCCAGGCTGGAAATCTCTATGGAAGCGGACGGCCACATCTTTCTAATCTATGTTCCACTTTAAAAAAAAACAAAATTAATCTCAGGTGCATTTGGCTTTCTGCATATTTCATAATATTTGTGCAAACACATGCAAGTGTAGATATTCTTAGCTGCATGCGGTATATAGCAGCCCTTTAACAAAGGTTATAGGTATAGTCTAAATAAAGTTACAGCATACATAAATACCAGCTTAAAGACAAAGGCTGTTTGGAGATAATAAAGATTATATATTATGACTTCATATCTGAGTGTAAGAAACCCGGTTTCAAACACCCCAGGAGGGAGGGAGGGGGCGGGGGGGAGTGGCAGGAAGAGCAGCTATGCAGGTATCTGCGTTTTCTTCAGAGCGTAAGTAAAATCAGCCACCAGTGAGCTTGCGGCAACGTAAAGCTGGGCTTCCTGGGCTTGTGCTGCCGGCCCGTGACTACACTCGGACCTGCCGACTCTGCGTGGCACTGGGTTATCCTGCCCCTGCGGCTTGCAGGCCCTGAGTCAGAAACCACGCTGATTTTACTGCCACTATTTTCTTTTCAAACCAGAAGAGCTTTAAAAAGTAACTTAATGAGAAGCAGCTAGACATTTTAAAAGACAAGGGGGAAAAAAATCTTCCAAATAGTTCTGAAACACAAGACCACGGAGCGTGACACAGACCCAATCTGTTCCTCTCTCCAAGGGGCTTGCGCCCCAGGACATCCCCACCAGCCCTCCAGAGCACGCATGCGCAGATGAAAACAAGCACTCACGCACAACACTGCCATCTCGGGTTTCCCTTTTACAAAAGAACGGAAATACCTCAAACTTTAGTTCTAGGATCCAGTGTCTTTCCAGTACTCCCTAGGCATTTAGGTTCTGTTTTCCCCACTCTGTTCCCTTGGAAAGGTTTTTTAACATCATTTTGGGGTGTCTTTCCTGCTGCCCCCTGAGCTCCGTTCACCTACAATTCTTAATAGACAAACACACAACAGGACTAATGGACCACAACTCACAACTCCCACGGCCTCCACCAGACTGAGTCCAGCACAACTAGAATGGTGCCCGGCTGCCACCACCGACTGCTCCGACAGGGATCACAATAGAGGGTCCCGGACACAGCTGGAGAAAAACGTAGGACAAAATTCTAAATCACAAAAAAAGATGAGGCTTACTGGCCTGACAGAGACTGGAGAAACCCCGAGAGTATGGCCCACGGACACCCTTTTAGTTCAGTAATGAAGTCACTCCCAAGGTTCACCTTTCAGCCAAAGATTAGACAGGCCTATAAAATAAAACGAGACTAAAGGGGCACACTAGCCCAGGGGCAAGGATGAGAAGGCAGGAGGGGACAGGAAAGCTGGTAATAGGGAACCCAAGGTCGAGAAGGGAGAGTATTGACATGTCGTGGGACTGGTAACCAATGCCACAAAACAATATATGTATTGTTTAATGAGAGCCTAGTTTGTTCTGTAAACCTTCATCTGAAGTACAATTTAAAAACACACACACACACAAATACCCCTTCCTCCCAAGTCTGTGCTGAAACAATGAATTAGGCCGAAGCTACTGCTGTGATTGAGGGCAGTGGCGGTTCAGGGGCAGAGTTCTCGCCTTCCATGAGGAAGACCCAGGTTCGATTTTCGGCCGGTGCACCTCAGGCACAGCCACAGCTGTCATGTGGAGGCACGTGTGCTGTGATGCTAAATAGGTTTCAGTGGAGCCTCCAGACTAAGAAGAAAGGCCTGGTGATCCACTTCCAAAAATCAGCCGGTGAAAATCCTTTGGATCATAACGGTCTGATCCTGTTGTACATGGGGTCCCAAGACATTGCTGTTTAGAGATAACTATTCAACCTGAGAGCCCTGGTGGCACAGTGGTTAAGCCATCTGAATCCACCAGCCGCTCCTTGGAAACTCTATCGGGCAGTTCTACTCTGTCCTATAGAGTCTCTGTGAGTTGGTATTCAACCTCAGAGTTGGTCCTGGGGGGGGTGTTAATGTTAACTTAAAGGTTGGAGGTTCAAGTCCACCCAAAGGCACCTCGGAAGAAAGGCCTGGGGAAATCAGCCATTGAAAATCTACGTAGAACAGTTCTACTCTGACACACTTGGGGTGGCCATAAGTCGGAGTTGACTCAAGAGCAACTGGTTGTCTTTTGTTTATTTTTATTCAGCCTCTGGGTTCTGTGTAGATACTTTCACTCTCTAACTTCAATTTTTATTCCTTAGTATCTAAGTCAGGAGGTAAGTAGAGCCAGGGAAAAAAGAAAGAACACAGACATAGCCATTTTGCCATATTTTAATCAAGTTGCGTAAAAGATTTGGTGAAGCTTTGAAAGTAATGACTCACATGAACTTTTCAGTGATTTGTGGATTTTACTCTCCAATGTTCCTTTCCTATTTTAACTCCATTATAATGGATAATTGACAACTGACTACACAGATGGGGACTGCATCCATCCAGTCATTCAACAAATATTTCAAGATGCTGACGGGGTGTCAAATTTGCTAACATGTAACTAGGCCTCCTTAAAAGAAGCAGATTTTGGAAGAAGGACAGTATAGCTATGTTGTTTACACATTTCAGGTATTCATGCACACACTTAAAAAAGAATAATAAAGACAAGGGAACTGCAAAAAGGGTATTTTATGGGTTCCAAAGCAATGCATGTCTTTATCTCTTCCATTATTCTTTTTGAACAAAATAAGATGTTTTTTAAAATTTGGCTTTATTATTTTTTTTTTCCAAAGTAGTACGTTAGTGAATTTTTGATGTTTTATAACTTCCTAAATTATGGCTTTATATTAAATCTCAGAACTTTCAGGATGACAGCGTATTGCATGACTCACCTTTGAAGTAGAAATTAATTTGAGAAATTCACGTCATGGTTTGTCTTCATTCCAGCTAGACTAGACCCTATAATTCAGAGCCTCCATAATCAGGCAGTACACATGATGTTATTTAAAGGTAGCAGTTGGTTAAAAAAATGGCTAAATGAATTGTCATAGTGACTGTATCATGCATCTTTTATGCAGAATTTATCCTGAATTATTAATTATACATGTATATATACATACATATATATACATACATACATATATATATGGAGCCCTGGTGGTGTAGTGGTTAAGAACTTGGCTGCTAACCAAAAGGTCCGCAGTATGAACCCACCAGCCACTCTTTGGAAACCCTATGGGTTTGCTTTGTCATATAGAACAGCACCTTATACTATTATACACCTGTGGTGAAAATGAAATGGATTTCTACTCGTATTTATTTACTTTTACCTCAAAAGGCCTTCAAACATTAGAAAAAAACGACCTATAACTCATCCATGTTATCAATCCCTCACAGCTACTCTCCAAATCCTCTGGATTCCCAAGGGACCTGAGTAGTGCTACCTGAGTGTCTACTCGGTAGATGTTTATAGAGCTGCCTTCTCCCTCTTTGGGGTACACCCTCGACTGCCTCAGCGGCAAGAAGCAGTAGACAATGCTATGCTGGGGATATGCTTTACAACACATTAAGGCTTTCCAGCTTCTTATGTGCCAGGGGCTATTTGCAACTGCTAACTCCATGGATTCCCGATGAACAGTGAGTACTTTCCTCCCAGATGATGAGCTCCTACTAGTAGCAACACAGAGATGCTGCCCAACGCTGACCCACACAGACTACAGAGATTCTGAGAAGACTAACTTGCCCCAGAAACCAGGAGTAGTTAGGATCCCAGAATACTACGCATTCCCCAAACTCTACTGTGCCGGATGAATACAGTTTCTTGCTGTCAGGTCTTGAAGAAGCCAGTTTACTTTAATTTTCTCACCTGAAAAATGTAGATAGCATCTGCCCTATCTGACTTACAGGCATATGTGGGAAGAGATGAAATGAGACGGAAAGCTCCAGGGTTCAATAAAATCCATCGTCCCTCCAGCCCTATCACAACCAAGCCACTTAAAAAAACGTGGTATATAAATGATAGGATTTTCCCCCTCTTTACCTCTGTATTCTAGGATAGCAGACTAGTAGGTTATGGTGGGCAGGTTCAAAGAGTCCAGGAACTATGTCTCTTCTTAGTCCTGGTATAGGAGGATGATTTGGAGAGGGGGCATTGAGAGTATTTTAACCAGTAAAGTATTCCTAGTCATTTCTCTGTGTATCCCCACAACTGGGACACAAAAGGATCTTCAACAGGAGGTAATTTGTACTTATCAGAATCAAGAAAACCAAGTTCTTCCTCTCCCCTTGACAGGTAGAGTGCTCAGAATGGATCTTGATAAAGCCATTTTCCCCCTATGAATAGAGATAGTTCCTTCCATCTAATTTTAAAAAAAGGAAGACAAAGAAAGAGATATTTCCAAAGCTAGGGAACTTGCAAATATCTAAAGAAGCCAGTATTTACTTGAAGAAAATAAAGAGTGAGACAATGACAACTGAACAAACATAAAGCTAAAAACTAATAGTCTTGATACTCTGATTATATTCTAACCAATCACCATCAAGTAGATGACTCGTGGTGACCCCATGTGTGTCAGAGGAGAACTGAGCTCCACAGAGTTTTCAATGGCTGATTTTTTTGGAGGTAGATCACTAGACTGTTCTTCGGAGGTGCTTCTGGGTGGGCTTGACCCTCCAACCTTTTTGGTCAGCACGCGACCTCTGTACCACCTAGTTACTCCCATTATATTCTACCAACACTTTAAACATGTGCAACAATGTTCTTCACAACAAATAGTCACCATTGTTAATTTCTAAAATATCATTGGGATGGACGAGGAAGTGCAAGTATTAGAGATGGAAAAATATTATCATAAACTCATGTCTTGCAACTGGTAGATTTCTAGGGTATCCTTCCTCCTCCTCCAAGACCAAAGGGGGAGATGTAGGTATACAACAGTCCTCGTAACCTCCCCCCCTCCTCATAAAGGCACCTCGACAGCTTCCTGGCCTCCGATCTAAAGGTCGTCATTGCAACTTTGTGCAAGGCTTGGCTCCAAACAATTCACTAATTCAAACTCTAAGTCTTTATTAGAAAGATTTCCTTCTCCTAAGCAGTCATTCTCTCTGCTCTGGTGGGGAGGGAATGATCTGTTTTTTCATTACTGGTTATTTATAAGATACCTACTCTAGATTAGTCCTGCTTGAGTGACATCCTAAATGGCTCCATTCCCCAGCAGTTCTCTACTTCTGATGGGAGACTGACAACCTCTACTTAGGATGTCTTTCATGGTACACAATGAAGTGTAAAACCGCTGTGAAAAAGCCCGTGTTTCAAAACAAACCATCTCTATAATAAGCACTTAAAACACTTTTCATTAATATATTTCTTTGTGTGTAAAACAAAAGCTTAATGCTGCAACATGGCCTTTGACAATTTTTTAAAAAATAAGCACTATTTCAGTTTTGAGCTTGGACCAATGTAATGAAAATGCAAGTGAGGCTTGTTCGAGATTTTACCCACATATGCTCTGTTAATGCTGCTGCAAATTGGGTTGTATTCAACCGAAATATTGAAAGTTCAATAAAAATCCAAAGGTGAAAGCCTGAGTTAGTAAATACAGATTCTAGCAACCTTTCTATCTCAGGTATTAGCAAATACCTTTGGTCTAGAGAGATACAGTCCTGTCTAATCCTTATCTGAATTTGCAATTAAGACTTCAGAGCCACAGATATCCGTACACAGTTCTGTACACAGTTCTCTCTTAATTTTAAATGACTGGACCCAAATCAAATCAGGCTTCAAATACATTGAAAAGCAAACGTCTGATGTCTAATTGAACTAAATAGCTAGCACTCTTTTTAATACAGTAAAACTTAGTGCCAGCTTTAGGTTGCAGGAGCTATAGGGGTAGGAGAAATGAGCGAACAGCACTGAAAAAACAAAACAAAAAACAACCCTCCTTGAAAAACTTGTCATGAAATTATGATCACTCCATCTCTTAACAGAAATAGAAAACCCAGCAAATCCATATGGATTCCGTGCCCCCTTACATCCTCCTCCCTCAGTCTGAATGTGTTCTGGGTTAGATTCCCATTCACTTCCATTAACTGTCACCTCCAACAGAATATTGTTAGAGCCTCGAAGTGAAGCACTTAGGAGTTTTCTTTTTCAATCTCTCGTAGGCTTCTCTCAGTTTATCGCAAATGAACAATCATGTTGGAAGGGGCTCCGTCTGTTTAATGTCATTAGCGATTGTTTCATAAAACAAACAGCCACTCCGCCATTCGGCTGCAGTTAATCTTAAATCTAAATGTGGCGGCACTCAGCGAGCGCCTGAGACGTGGTTTGCTCTCACCAATGCAGGTCTCCTAATCTGTTGCAAGTCAGGGCGCTTATCTCTCTGCTCAGTTCAGAGCAGGGATTTCTTTGTCCAAAGACTCAACCAAACCCAGTTAACGCTGTACGTCCAGAATTTTTTTTTTAAGCCACTCAAAAGTCTACAGCATATTTATTTATTGACTGTACTATTTTACAAATATTTCCCCAATACTGACAAAGTCAAATTCTTGTTCACGTTGGCGCCCAAGAGCCAGTCTAATCAGTGCGTTTGGGAATCCTGATAAAAGGCTAAACAGAGAACAAAACCACATTTACAGACCTGGCAATGATGGGTACTTGGAAAGTCAAAGGCTTCAGAGAGTTACATACTCCCAAAAGGGTCTGACTATCTCCACACATTAGGCTATTGTTATCATCATTTAGTACTTTTTTGGTCATAGGCATGGGGGGCATTGGTGGCTCAGTGGTAGAATTCTTGCCTTCCATGTGGGAGACCCAAGTTTGATTCCTGGACAATACACCTCATGCCCAGCCACCAACCGTATGTTGGTGGAGGCTTGTGTGTTGCTGTGATGTCAACAGAGCTTCCAGAATAAGATGGACTAGGAAAAAAGGTTTGGCAATCAGTTTCCAAAAATCAGCCAATGAAAACCCTATGGCTCACAATAGTCCAATCCAAAACTGATCATGGGGAAGGCACAGGACCAGGCAGGGTTTCCCTCCATTGTGCATGTGGTCACCATGGATTGGGGGCTGACTCAACAGTAGCAAACAACAAGCCCTCACTGTGTATTAATTTTGTTGTTGTTGAATCAACCAAATAATCCCTGTTGTGGTGGTTACTTGACATCTAGTCGATTCCTACTCATGGTGACCCCATGTGTGCAGAGTAGAACTGCTCCATAGGGTTTTCAAGGCTGTGACGTTTCAGAAGCAGATCCCCAGGCCTGTCTTCTGAAGCACCTCTGGGTGGGTTCGAGCTGCCAACCTTTTGGCTAGTAGTAGTGCTTAACTGTTCACACCTCAAGGACTACCTTACATAACCCCTAAGAAGTTACTATCCCCATATTCAGATATAGCAACTGAGGCTTAGAGAGGTTACGAACACACTGAAGGGCACACTACTAGTACCTTTGAAAAAAGGTCTAACTGGTTTTAGGGCATATGCTGCCAGCCATGGGCCCTTTTAAAATGGTCCTCACACCAATTTGAAAAATCCGTGTCTATAAGGATCATATATTTTGGAGTTCCTGGGAGAGTTTTAATTTACAATTCTTTGCATCTCTTCCAGACAATGTGCCCTAGATTTTTAGTGGAAAACGTTATCATGGTCCTAGGCTATAGATTCCAGGAGCAGAAGGAATCTGTTGCGGCTTCAGGACTCAATAGTGAAGGTCACTTTAAAGTTACATTAAATAATAACCCATTTCCCCATTATGGCTTAACAGAGGGACTCCCGCCGAGTTCTCTGACTTCGTCTCCACAGGTGGAAACATGCAGGTCCCAGCAAAAGCCCTGTGAACACCACAAAACCGCAGTGTCTCCTCCACCCATCACATGGTTGTCTACCCACTTAGTAGGCATTTGAACTCCTGCCTGCTCTTTTGTTGAGTTCTTGGTCTATTTTTAGAACACTCTTGTTTTTAAATTTTTCACCAGTCCCATAATAAAACGAAAAGATACTACCAGGCAGAAATCAAAGCATGAAGTTCATTCCATAGTACTGAATATTCACTCAGCCAATCAACCAGAAAAAAAACAAAACCCAAACCAAAACACTTATATGTTCCAAGCATTAGGCCAGGCAGCAAGTATACCAGGATTTGCTTCCTAATATACTAATATAACAATGTTTTCTTGCTCTAATAATTAGTCCAGGAGGATCTGAAGGTCACGTCTGGTTCATATCTCTCTGCTTTGGCCTTTTGGAATTACTTTCAGCTCTTCAAAGGGAACATTTGCACATACAGTTCCTTTGCCCTAGAACATTCTTCATCCCTCCCTTCACTCGGCTAATTCCTATTCAACCTTCAGATCTTGGATCAGATATCACTTCCTCAGGGATATGCCTCCATTCACTGCATCCCTGAACGGGTAGGTGTCCCTTACCAGGCGTCCACAGAATCCAGTGTTTTCTCGTGTCATATTCCCCACAAGACTTCAAGCTCCAAAAGGTATGTGGACTGGGTCTGTCGTGTTCACTATTGCCTCCCCAACATGAAGGACAATGCCTGGTACAGAGGAGATGCCCCCAAAATATTACATGGCTGGATGGATGGATATATGGATGGGGTTTGGAAGAACTTCTAGGTTAGAAAAATTATTTTAATCTTATACATGTTGTTGTTGTGTGCTGTCTGGTAGATTCCAACTCATAGAAACCCTATATGACAGAGTAGAACTGCCCCACAGGTTTCCTAGGCTATAATCTTTATGAGAGCAAGTTGCAGGTCTTCTCCCCTGCGGAGCCACTGTTGGGTTTGAACTGCCAAGCTCTTGGCTACCAGTGGGGCACTTAATGATTGCACCATCAGGGCTCCTTCAATCTTACACATAACCAATCAAAAATGTCTCAAATCCTTGACATATATGACATATATACTATATCAGTAGTTAACTGATATCCATGGCCTAGGATTTTGTTGTTTTTAAACCAGAATTAAAAGTAAATAAAGGATGGTGTCTTAGTTGTTTAGTGCTGCTACAAGAGAAATACAAATAGATGGCTTTAACAAAGAGAAATTTATTCTCTCACAGTCTAGGAGGCTAGGAGGCCAAATTTAGGGTGCCCCCTCCAGGAGAAGGCTTTCTCTCTCTGTCGGGGCTAGGGGAAGGTCCATTTCATCAATCTTTCCCTGATTTAGGAACTTCTCAGTACAGAGACCCCGGGTCCAAAGGACACACTCTGTTCCTGGTGCGTCTTTCTTGGTGTCATGAGGTCCCTCTCCTCTCTGATCGCTTCTTTCTTTTATATCTCAAAAGAGACTGACTCAAGATACAACTTAATCCTGTAGACTGTGTCCTGCCTCATTAACATAACTGCCTCTAATCCTGCCTCATTTACATCATAGAGGTTAGGATTTACAACACAGAGGATAATTACATCAGATCACAAAATGGAGGACAGTCACACAATACTGGAAATCATAGCCTACCCAAGTTGACGCACATTTTTGGGGGATACAATTCAATCCATAAAAGATGTGGTGGAAAACTTCCCAGAGAGGATAAGGACAGATTTAGTACAGGGATCAGAAGACAAAGAATGTCTAGACTTTTCATGTTTTACAGTATTGACCAGGGAAATCAATATTTTATCAAGAAGAGTTTAGAATTCAATTCAATTTGACAAATAGTCATTGGGTCTCAGCTGAGAGGACAGGCACTGTACTTGGCGTTCAAAGACATTTAAAGATGATGAAACCATTCTAAGAATGTATGAGCAAAGAAGTAGAAAGCACAGCAAAGCCAGTATAAAAAAAACCAAACCCATTGCCATCAAGTTGATTCTGACTCACAGCGACCTTATAGATAGGATAGAGTAGAACTGCCCCATAGAGATTCTGAGGAGAGGCTGGTGGATTCAAATAGCCGACCTTTTGGTTAGCAATCGAGTTTTTAACCTTCTGGTTAGCAGCCAAGCTCTTAACCACTATGCCACCAGGACCCCACAGCCAGTATAGACACATACAAATTCTTCTGAAGGGCTATGAGTGTTTGTTTAGTCTCCATTGTTCAGTTAGGTCCAGTCTATCAGCTCTAACCCACTGTTTCCAAAGTCCGCTCCCCCCTGCTGGGTAGAGACACTACCACTCACACTCTTTCTTATCTATCCGTTCCCACAAAATCCCTTTTGCCAAACTCCAGATCTTCCAGACTCAGCTCTGGGTGAAATTATTATTTCCTAATTTACATAATTAATGCAAAGAGGATCCTGGTCTTCAGTCAAAGAAAATTTTGAAAGTGGCAAATTTCACTAATCAAAACCAAAAGAAAAAAAGAAGAAGAAAGAGGAGGAAGAGGAGGAGGGTAAAATTGTACAGGTCATCTCATTTCCTAACTTAGAGTAAGTATTTGTTGAGTGAAGAATGATCCCAAAATTCATTTTCACTACAAGTATCTACTCCAGTAAATCTTAAAGCAGAAGGACTAAAAATAACCAAACGGGCTGACCTGGGTTCTTCTCCCTGACCCTCTCAGTGCTTACTACTTAAAGAAAACACATTAAAAGAAAAAAGAGAACTTTGAAAGAAAGCAAAATTACTCTTTTGCCTGCATTATCAAGCCCCCAAAAGCCCATGCTTACTGTATTAGCTTTAACATGACCACACCTTGAAAGACGCTAATACTTGTCAAGAAAAGGAAAGATGCATTTAGGCCTATTTACAAATCCTTTCTTCCCTTCACCTGGTACGCACACTGGTTCGTCACCTGAGGTTTATGACGTGGAGCTGTCCAGCTCATCCAAGCATTACCCAATCTTCGGGGAATCGATTCCAAACTTTACAGCCCTGCGGTCTATATTTAGTTCTCTGGTCATCAGACTGTCATGCACTGCGATAATGGCACTTTGTGGTGCCCGTTAACAATACCAATAATAACACCAGCACTCTGAAGCAGTCATGGTTCAGTGATGGACACCCACTCTCCATGAGGGTGAGCCTGTTGGATTCCCAATGCACCTTATGCCTATCCACCACCCGTCTGTCAGTGGAGGCTTATGTGTTGTTATGATGCTGAACAGATGTCAGCAGAGCTTCAAGACTAAGACTAGGAAGAAAGGCCTGGTGATCTACTTCTGAAAATAAGCCAATGAAAACCCTATGGATCACAATGGTCTGAGCTATAACTTACCATGGGGATGGTGCAGGACCGGGCAGCATTTCAGTCCACTGTGTGTGGGGTCGCCATGAGTCAAGGCCCGACTAGCTGGCAGCTAACAGCAATAATGCCCGGCACTCTGCCAACTGCGTTCAACTCACCGCCTTATTAATTCTCACAGTAACACCATAGGATGGGTGTTACATTATTCAATGCCCAATTTTACAGAAAAGGAAACTGAAGCTTAGAGGGCCGTGCAAATTACCCAAGGACATGCAGCTAGCAAGAACTAGCGCCCAGTACGAACTGACCTAGTTAGGGGGCCCTTTTTCTACAAAGTTCTTAAGTCTACAAACTTTACATAAATATTGAGCTCAAAGGCATTTCCAAAGGTAGACAGTGAATGAGTATATATATATATAGAAGTACCTTACACAAACTTCCCTGAATTATTTCAGTGAAATTTCAAGGTTGTAAATTTTTGGCAACATACGCAGTAGGCATTTAATTGGCACTTTTTTAGATTAAGCTCTAAATTACCTAGGACTACTAATTCCTATGGAAATTTTTTTCTGATCCTTTGTTATCATTTATATTCCCCCATCCTCTCCCCACAAAAAGTGTTAGTAGAGGCAAGGGGTGGGAATAGATTGGGAAAACATTTAAATTGGGGAATGGCATTTATGTGAAAAAAATCAGTTGTGTTCATTTCTCCACATCTTCATTTTGGTTTCCTTCCTAAATGTATTGAATAAACTTTCACATGATATTTAATTTAAAAATGGCTTGCGTGTGAACATTTTCAGGCCATAACATGTTCTTGTTGCTCATGAGACTCTTCCCGGAAATACTACAGTTTTCAAAAAAATGACAGAAAAATAGAAATCTTTATTATTTGAGGGAAGAATCCTTTGCTCTTAATCCCAGGAGTTATGCTAATTTTGAACCCTTTCTCTTTACAAATCACGTTAGTTGATTTACTGCACAGTTAGCGTGGTGGGGCGAGTAGGATACAGGGAGAGTGAAGGCAAGAAAAAGAGAAAGAATGAAACAGAAAGATGAAAATAAATTACCAACCATAAAACTGGTCACAAAAGTCATGTTTTCCTAGCATTTTAAGCTAGTTAAGTGCTTGGCTGCCAAGCAGAAGGTCAGTGGTCCCAACCTACCACCTGCTCCGCGGGAGAAAGACGTGGCAGTCTGCTTCCGTAAAGATTTACAGCCATGGAAACCCTATGGGCAGTTCTATTCTGTCCTGCTGGGTCACTATGAGTCGGAACCGACTTGCCAACAGTGGGTTTCATTTAAAATCAGTTCTTTCTTTTTCCCCTGGTATTGTGAAATTATGATCAACTCTGATTTTTCATCTGTGATTGTCCTTCCCACTTAAACACACTCCAGCATCAAGTTGGGTACGTATTCACCACGCATGGGCGGTAGAACATAGTGAGGAGAGCAAAGGTTTTGGATTCTGACAGATGTGGAGGAAAATTGAGCTTAGACAATTACCAGCTCTGGGCACACTGATCAAGGTTTATGATCCTTGGTTTTGTCATCTATAAAACAGGAATAATAGCACCTTTGGGATTATTAAGCAGAATTAATGTAAAAACTTAAGGCAGCATTTAACACATAGTAGGTATTCTGTAAGAAGTCCCTGGTGGTGTAAACAGTTAAGCAGTCACCACAAGCGCCTCAGAAGAAAGACAGGTGATCTACCTCTGAAAAATCAGCCATTGAAACCCTATGGAGCACAGCTGTATTTTGACACACGTGGGGTCATCATGAGTCGTAACTGACTCGATAGCAACTGGCTTAGGTATTCTATGTGTTATAGTCTTGCGAAGAAGACAATCAGTAAACAAAATTCAAGACAGACTGAAATCAATATGCTAAGTAGAGCTAAAAGCAATGTTGCATAGGTCATGGTACTTGTATAGCTATCAGAATCCCCAAGGCACTTGTTAGTAACGCAGGTGCAGAGTCCCATGTCAGACCCACACAGCAGTGTCTCTAAAGCTTGGATCTGCATTTTGAACAAACTCACTAATAGACTCTTAAGTTCACTAAAGTTTGAGAATCTCTACTAGGCAGAGAGGGAAAATGGATCATTAAGAGACTGCACCGGAAACAGATGGTACACCCAACTTGGGATAATTATAGAAGGTTCATTTACAGAGGAACTCATTATAAAGGGACTGATTAGGGTTTGTGGGGGAATTACAAGAGGTAATGCAGGGACCCAGGGTGAGGAGCAACGAAGCTGTGACCACCCCAAGACCAAAGGATGGATGCAGAATCTGAAAGACAGACAGTTTGGTAGAGCAGCCTTCACTTAGAGAAGTAACCTTTGGTCACTTGGAGCGAGATCAAGAAACCCCATTGCTGTCGAGTCAATTCCAACCCATAGCGATGGTCTTAGTTATCTAGTGCTTCTATTAACAGAAATACCACAAATGGATGGCTTTAACAAACAGAAATTTGTTCTTTTACAGTCTAGGAAGCTAGAAGTCTGAATTCAGGGTGCCAGCTCCAAGGGAAGGCTTTCTCTCTCTGTCGGCTTTGGGAGAAGATCCTTGTCATCAATCTTCCCCTGGACTAAGAGCTTCTCAGCACAGGGACCCTGGGTCCAAAGGATGCACTATTCTCCCAGCTCTTGTTTCTTGGTGGTATGAGGTCCCCATGTCTCTCTGTTCAATTCTGTCATTTATAACTCAAAAGAGATTGGTTTAAAACACAACCTAATCTTGCCTGCCTCATTAACGTAACTGCTGATAATCCCACCTTGTTAACATCATAGAGGTAAGATTTACAACACACAGGAAAATCACATCAGATGACAAAATGGTGGACAGTCACACAATACTGGGAACCACGGACTAGCCAAATTGACACACATTTTTGGGGGACAATATTCAACCCATAACAGCGACCCTGTAGGACAGAGTAGAACTGCCCCATAGGGTTTCAAAGGCTATAAATCTTCACACGGAAGCATACTGCCACATTTTTCTCCCAAGGAGCAGCTGGTGGGTTTTAACCGCTGACCTTTCAGTCAGCAGACAAGTGTTTAACCACTGTACCACCAGGACTCCTTGCCAGATCAAGGCTAGCAGGTAATTTACAAAATAAATACCCTGTTCTCACTGCTCCTTCCTTCTCCAATGTCCTGCTGAGACTTCACATTGGCTAGAACCCATTGGAAGTCAGAGAACCCAGGAGACCTGTAGATATGGTCTATAGAGGTGGCCTCCTGGAGCAGAGTCCAGGGAAATGCTGGAAGGTGAGCAGGAGGGGCAGGGGGAAGATACCCGGCATGGAAAGGAAGAGGAGGGGTGGCAGCAGGAATGGAAAGTCTTCACAAACAGCTCTTGAGGCTGAGAATGACTAAAAAGTTATCAATACCTACAATATCAGTAATTGTTTTTGTTGTTCGGTGCTGTCGAGTCCATTTTTGATTCACAGTGACCCAATAGGACAGAGTAGAACGGTCCCACAGGGGTTCCTAGGCTGTAACCCTTACAGGAGCAGGTCTTTCTCCCGTGGAGCCACTGGGTGGGTCCGAACCACCAACCTTCAGGTTAGCAGCCGAGTGCTTAACCATCACACCACCAGAGCTCCTTAATAATTATAATTTAGCTCTATGTTGAGTTTCTACCATGCACTACTGTTCTACACGTGTCAAGTTGTTTCCTTTCATAAGGCAGGCCCTATTATCACCCCCGTTTTGGAGATGGAGAACCTGAAGTACAGAAAGTTTAATTTAGCTGCCTAAGGCCATATAGGGGCCCTGGTGGCCCAGTGGTTAAAAGCTCGGCTGCTAACCAAAACGTTGGCAGTTTGGACCCACCAGCTGCTCCTCGGAAACCCTACAGGGCAGTTCTACTCTGTCCTATAGGGTAGCTATGAGTCGGGACTGACTCGACGGCAGCAGGTTTCAAGACCATACAGCAAGTTAGGGAAAGCCGAGTTTCATCTGGGCGATCTTCCTTCTAAGACTGTGCTGCCAAGTCAAGCGCTCGCGTCTCAAAAGATGCTCTCTGAACAGGCAAACGATAG
The DNA here is from genome assembly GCF_000243295.1 of Trichechus manatus latirostris. Classification (NCBI taxonomy): domain Eukaryota; kingdom Metazoa; phylum Chordata; class Mammalia; order Sirenia; family Trichechidae; genus Trichechus; species Trichechus manatus. Next base: position 19,575,346 of record NW_004443975.1, on the reverse strand, counting down.
AGACGGAAAGCAGGTTCCTAGTTTCCAGGGGCTGGGGGGAGGGGGGCATGGGGAGTTATTGCTTAATGGATCCAGAGTTTCTGTTTGGGTTGATAAAAAAGTTTCAGAAATAAATAGTAGTGACAGTTACACACCATCGTGAATGTAATTAATACCACTGAATCGTACCCTTAACAATAGTTACAATGGAGAATTCTGTTGTATTTTACCACAATAAAAAAAATTAAAAACAGTTGCCGTCGAGTTGACGCCAACTCATGGCAACCCCACGTGTCAGAGAAGCACTGTGCTCCTTAGGGTTTTCAATAGCTGGTTTTTCAGAAGTAGATCGCCAGGACTTTCCTCTGCAGCACCTCTGGGTGTACTTGAACCTCCAGCCTTGCAGTTAGTAGCCGAGTGTGTTAACTGTATCAACCAGGGACTCAAAGAAAACAAAACGAAACAAAAAATAGTAAAAAAAAAAAAAAAAAGAAGGTCTATTTGAGGGAAAGGGGATTCCAAGCTGTTATAAATTGAGTTGTATCCCACCAACATATGTGTTGAAATCCTAATTCCTATACATGTGGAGTGGAGCCCTGGTGGCACAGTGGTTAAGTGCTATGGTTGCTAATCAAAAGGTCAGCAGTTTGAATCCACCAGCCGCTCCTTGGAAACCCTATGGGGCAGTTCTACTGTGTCCTATAGGGTCGCTATGAGTTGGAACTGACCTGACAGCAATGGGTTTTGGCTATACATGTGGATGTAATCCTGTTTGGAAGTATGGTTGTCTTTATTGTGTCAATGAGGCCATATCAGCACAGGATATATCCTTCATCTGATCACTTCTAAGTTTTACAGAGCTGTGTAGACACACGGACAGGCAAGACAAATGGGGTGAGAGAGATGCTACGTGAAGATCAGCTCAAAGAGACAAGACTCTTCCCCCAGAGCTGACAGGGAGAGGGCCTTCCCCTATACCCAGTGCCCTGAATTTGGGCTTCTAGCCTCCTAATCTCTGAGAAAATGCATTGGTCTTCTTTAAGCCACACACTGTGGCATCTGTGGTAGAGCAGCAGTAGATAACAGAGACACAGGCTGAGGGCAGAATGTGTGCAGTGCCCGCATGTGAGGGGACACGAAGGAGGTGATGTGGTCAGAACGTTCAGGGGCCTCCCAGGAGAGGACAGCACCTTGAATATCATCACTGGAGTTGCTTTGTAAAAAATACTGTCAGTGGGGAGCTCCAGTGACTCTGCAAAGCTTCCCAACATGCTGTTCCTGCAACCTGGGTACCGAACGAATCCCTGGGTTTCAGCTGAACTCAACACGCTGAGGTTGAAGACGGTTTTATTGTTACTCACAAATGGAGTCTTACGGATCCCTGCTTCTTTTTCACCTTTCACTTCTTCTGACTGATAGAACTTTTTATATCTGTGGCACTAGAAACTAGAGTTTGCTTATATAAGGGATAATCCTGCAGAGGTTCAGGCGGACCTCACTACCATCAAATATTTCAAGGCAGTGAAGGTAAAAATTGAATGTAATAGTAAAGCAAAACGACCTTTGTAACAGATCTTGTAAAGCGAACCTGTCAGGTTTGGATCTCTTCATTCAGCTGACTGGTCCTCACAGAGGTGCGCGCACACGTAGAGCTAGGACAAAAGAACCTGATTCTTAGGATGGTACGTCTCTCTCTTTTGCTCATTCAATTCTCAGCCCACCACAAGGATGAAGATCACAACTCCCCCCTGTTGGGCGCACTCAGGAGGTACAATGATGCAGAGAAGATGTATGTGTGGAGGGGCTTACGTGGGGAGGTGGACTGAGGAAAACGTTCTGAGAGCAGAAAACACCGCTCTGACTCTCCCTCCTTAGCTACTGGAATCTTTTCAATGCCTCTATACCTTTCCTTTTCCCCTCCCTTTCTCATAACTCCAAGTCTAAATTTGGAGATTACTAAGACTAAAAAAAGAAATGAGAAAACTGTTAACTCATTTTCTGGAACTTTCTCAACACCATATGAACTGTTTTGGGACAGCATACACTCCATGGATTTCAGTACTAAAACGTCTCGTCACCTTGAAAATCTGTACCTGACCTAGTAGGAAAAGCAGCGTGCTATTTGATGAGATGACTCCCTGGATGGTGCAAATGGTTAGCATGCTCAGCTGCTAACCAAAAGACTGGCAGTTCGCGTTTACCCAGAGGTGCCTTGGAAGAAAGGCCTGGTGATCAACTTCCAAAAATCAGCCATTAAAAGCCCTATGGCGCCCAGTTCTACTCTGACACACATGGTTTGCTGTGAGTCATTGCTTACTGGAGGAAAACTTGCTTATTTGATGGGGTAGCAGTGAGTATTTTATTAAATAACCAAAGAAATTTTTAATTTATATCAGAAGTTACACTACAGACACTGAACTATTGTCTATTTTTAAAAAAAGAGAGTCAGTCTCTGTAGAAGGCTCTACTTTATCTGTGGCGCAATGAATCCCTTTTATACGGCTTTTCTAGTCATGGTCTTGAAACTCCCTAACATGACTGACCAGGCCACACTCTTGCAAGGGATTGGTTAGTTTACTATGCAAATTGAGTGACTCACAGTCCATGGAGGGGATTGGTCAGTTTGTGGTCCTGATGGGAAGGCCATGCCTTAAAATTGACACAGAGTTTGCTTATATAAGGGATAATCCTGCAGAGGTTCAGGGGGACCTCACTACCATCAAGAAGAGTCCAGAGCACAGTGCATCCTTAGGACCAAGGACCTGGGGTCCCCGAGCTGAGAACCTCCTAGACACAGAGGAAAAAGAGCAAACACTGAGACGGTGTGAGACAGTGAGAGACAGCGAGAGACAGCAGCAGTGGGCTTGCTGGCCCATGGAGTGAGAGCTGAGTGCCTTCAGGAAGGAAGCTTGCCAGGGGAGCTGAAGGGCTGTAACATCTGTCCGCCTGTCCGTGCAGGGCAGAGACCTGAGTGTGCCCCCCTCCCATGGAGGATTCAGTGCAGGGGTCTTCCTACAGCAGAGCGGGGCTGGGTGCCTCTGGGCAGGAGGCTTGCCAAACCAAAACCAAACCAAACCCTTGCCGTTGAGTCAATTCCCGATTCGACTCGTAGTGACCCTACAAGACAGAGTGGAACTGCCCTGTGGGGTATCTAAGGCTGCAATCTTTATGGAAGCCGACTGCCACAGCTTGCCAGCAGAGCTAAAAGAACTGTAACACCTGTGCAGGGCAAGAAAGCCTGAGGGTGCTCCTGTGCAGAGTTGGCACGACTCCCCCCTTGCAGCAGGGACATGGGCAGCGTGTCGGCAGGAGAACCCTGCAGGCCTGGGTAGTGTGGAGGGAGCCGGCAGCAGAGGCCAGCCAGACCCAGTGGCAGAGCAGAAGCCCTGGAAGCCGTGCAGGCCCCCCAGCAGTGACGTGAATGCAGCATCTGATGTGAACCTTGGTGTGTCTGCCCAGCGATGTAAGAATGGACATGGGTAAGCTGGGGAAGGGTCAGGGTTTTCTCTTTGGGAATCTTGTTACTGTTTACTGTTTGTTTTCTATATGCTTTCCCTTTGCCAACATTGTGGAAGTGTCTCGTGTGTCCGGCTCAGTCACAGATGAACGTAGCACCCACGGAATGGTTGATGCCAGCGGGTGTACGTGTCTCCTTCCTCGCAGACTATGGCTGCCCGGAAGTCTGAGGCACAGCCTGTCTGCATGTGCAGTGCAGACAGACAGGTACATACATTACCAATCACCAATCTCAATATCTGCTCTCTCAGATCAGACACAGCTCAGACCAGATGCCTCTGTGGGGGATCCAGTGACCTCTCTCCATTATTCAGCGAGTGAAGATATTATATAGTTGACTATTTATTACATAATCTCTTTTCTGATCTAAACCAATTTCTCTTCCCCTACAAATAAAACCCAATGAAGATCCAATCACTTATCATCACTGAAATTAGGAGCTGGACGGGGTCTTAAAATCACAGAATCCAACCCTTTGTTCTAACAGATAAGAAAACAGAGCATAGGAAAGGGAAAGACACGCGTCCAAGGTCACAGTAAATGGCGAACCCGACTCAAAATGTTGTGTTGGATTTAAGCCTCATCATGCTGACTCAGCAAATTATGCCAAGTTAACAAGGTTTTCCTTTCTTTCTTTATTCCTTACATTTTTAAAGTTCCATTGCCTTCTAAAAAAAGAAAAGATAAAACACACAAAGGAGTGGGTACTCGCCAAAATTTCAAAGACACTATTTCTGAAAAATAAGGGCATATGGAAAGAAGGGGGAAATTTTTGAGCCAATTGCCTAAAATGCCATCCAGATATGTTAACCATAATCTAATCACTTGTAATGTTTATCATGGCATACGGTAACAGTGAGTTTAAAGCTATTTAAATAACAAGATACTGAGTTTTTGTCAGCTGTAGCTCCATGATGTCTGTAATTTTCAATATATCTCATGGTGGAAAAATATAAGCAATCTTTAGTCCTTTGATTGCTGTTGGTACAGTTTACTTAAACAGATACATAACGTACACAATGCAGAGCAGATAGCTGAGTAACTAGAAAGCAGTCATATGCCCAAGGCTGTGTGAATGAATGAATGGCACGGGAGAGTTCTTTACATGTTTTTCTTCTTCAAACAGATTCCTTATATTGATAATTTATATTTATTTTGGACTTCGAAAATTATTAACTCTTGCATATCTATTTTGATCTGAGGACAAGATCTGGGGACAGATAGGCAGAGAAAGTGTAGTCTATTTAAAAAGATGATTGAAGTGTCAACTGATTTTGTTTCCAAAATAATTCTTCCAGGAGATGCTGGTGAATCCTCAGAGAGCTACATCTGAGACTGTTGGCCAAAACAAAATGTTCAGACTCAAGTAAAAAATTCAACCCAGCCTTTGTATCTATCTCACAAAAATTCTGTAAGATAGCTGTTATGGTCTCATTCATTGGATGAGGAAACCAAAGCTCAGAAATGCTCTGTGACCAGGGCAAGGTCACACAGCTAACAACTACAGAATCTACACTCAGCCTCAAGAATATTTGCTCCAAAGTCCAAGCTATATCTTTGAACTATACTGTCCTGTTATATTCTATAAAATACTCAGAAAGCGTTGGTTTGAAATGACTCCAGGTGAACAAGCTATGTTATAATATCCTAGTAATATTCTATAATAAAGTAATAATATGAAAAACATTCTTTTTTTTAGAAAGGCGGAACCACTTGTATGTATCAACTGCCTATAATTACCCTGTGTCTTAGTCATCTAGTGCTTGCTATAACAGAAATACCACAAGTGGATGGCTTTAACAAACAAAAATTTACTTTCTCACAGTTGAGGAGGTTACAAGTCCGAGTCCAGGGCGCCGGCTCTAGGGGAAGGCTTTCTCTCTCTGTCGACTCTGGGGGAAAGTCCTTGTCTCTTCATCTTCTGCTCCTGGTTCCTTGGAGATCTCCATATGTCTTGGTGTCTGTCTTCCTCCATCTCTGCTACTTTTCCTTGCTTATTTAATCTCTTTTATACTTAAAAGAGATTGACTTAAAACACACCCTACACTAATCCTTTTCATTAACATAACGAAGACAACCCATTCCCAAATGGGATTATAACCACAGGCATAGAGGTTAGGATTTACAACACATGTTTTTGGAGGATACGATTCAATCCATAACACTCTGTGAGGTAAATATTATGTAAATAAGTTCAATATACAAGGAAGCTCCATCTCAGAAAAATTAGTATCTTGTGTAGGATCAAGCTCTACTAAGTACCTGAACCAGAATATAATCTCAGCAAACCAATAGTGTAACCACTGGTTTTTTTTTGTTTGTTTGTTTGTTTGTTTTTGGTAACCACTGTATTTTGAGCCTCAAAAATCTAGCACCAAAGTAGATTAACTTACTTTAAATCACATTTCCATCATAAAATACTTTCAACAAATGACTGATAAATTTCACTGGCGTGAGTGCCACAAAGGAAAGACTAAGAATGATGGAAGCATTGGCTTCTGACCTCAGAGAGCTTACAATTCAGTAGGAGAAATGCGGGAAGTGATAAAACCATTATGACAGGCAATGTCTGATTAGTGTCTTAAAAGAAGAATGATTCCACTTCACAGGCAGAAAGACCACCTCCAAAGAGAATCATCAGGGACTGCTTCCCAAGGGTGTCCTATGAGGTGGTCCTTGAAGAATGGATTTTAACAAGACATTCCAGGTGTGTGGAATGGCATGAGTAACCTTGGGGAGGAGGGAAAGAGTGAGTGGATCAAATTAGCTTAAGTATGTTGTGTATTTAGGAAAATAGTGTGAGATGACATTGGAAGATCATTGAAGGCCATTAAAGGCCTCAACTTCTAGTGTCAAAAAACATGGATATCATTGAAGTTCTTCGGGAGCCAAAGAAGGTTTTGTAGGATGGCTGGGGAAAAACCTAGGGCATGCTTTAGGAAAATACATGAAGCAGTCATGTATAAGTTGGCCTGGAGTGTTTAACTATTAGTCAAGAAACCAGGTATTAAGCTACAGCAATAGAGTCAGTAATAATGGGATTAATAGTTCTGTGTAAGTAGGCAGACTAGCAGTGGGGTTGGAAAGAAATGATAAAAATCAGAAAGCAAGGCCAAGGACAGATAGCCAGGATTTGCAAATGACTGATAATAGCAGTATAAGTTCACACATGTTGAATCTGAATAGCTGCAGGGACATCTGAATTGAGTGTTCTGGTAGACATTGTAACATAGGGAACATGAGATGAAGATATGAGTTTGCTTGGAAATTAATGCTCTTGTAGGTCTGAGGAGAGATAGTAGTTGAAGCTATGTGGATAGCTTGTATCATCAAAAAGGAGAATAGAGAACTAAAAGGGTACTATAAACTTCAGATGAGCTCACTTCTAGAAAGCAGAAAAAAGAAACAGAGCTACCAGTCAAGGAAAGCCAAGAAGTGAATTAGGGGAGGGAAACACCAGCATGGGAAGACTGGGAAGGAGGGTGTGAGGGTATTTGTCATGGATTGAATTATGTCCCCCCAAAAATGTGCATATCAATTTGGCTGGGCCATGAGTCCCAGTATTGTGTGGTTGTCCTCCATTTTGTGATTGTAATTTTATGTTAAAGAGGAGTAGGGTGGGATTGTAACACCCTTACTAAGGTCACATCCCTGATCCAATGTAAAGGGAGTTTCCCTGGGGTATGGCCTGCACCACCTTTTATCTTACAAGAGATAAAAGGAAAGGGAAGCAAGCAGAGGGTTGGGGACCTCATACCACCAAGAAAGCAGTGCCAGGAACAGAGCGCGTCCTTTGGACCCAGGGTCCCTGCGTGGAGAAGCTCCTAGTCCTGGGGAACATTGATGAGAAGGCCAACAGAGAGAGAAAGCCTTCCCCTGGAGCTGATGCCCTGAATTTGGACTTATAGCCTACTTGACTGTGAGGAAATAAATTTCTCTTTGTTAAAGCCATCTGCTTGTGGTATTTCTGTTATAGCAGCACTAGATGACTAAGACAGTATTCATGATATAAAATGCCGCAGACATTGAGGAGAATGACGAGTAAGGAATGCGAAACACAGTCTCCCATTGGTGAGTCTCTCAATAGGCCGGTAGGTGGCCAAGAGTGTAAATCACTCTGAAGAAATCTGATGGCTTGAGGAAGAAGAAAGGCAGAAACTAGCTCAGGAGCAGAGCTGGGTCCAGGGTAGGTATAATTTTTTCTGCAGCACATAGGAGTCATGAGCATGTAAGAAGAGGAAGCAGCCCGAGAGCTGGCTCCACTGTCCTGGATTCTTCTGCATTAATTAGCATTTCTCCATAGTTTACACGTGTTTCCATCTTTTCGGCAGCTCATGTTTAAAGCAGGTACGAAGGTCCTCTAACATGGGGAGATGAAGCCTGCTATTGTTTTTTTGCCCCCAGTCTTCTGAAATCATAATAGAAGATTAACAATTTTCTTTCATTGACCACATTTCTGCAGTCTCTGACTCTACATACAATTCTCAGACATTTCAATTTTTTTTTTAATTAGCATAAAAATAATGATAATCATGATGATAACAATAATAACAGGTTAAAAATGTGAAGCATTAAGTACACAATACATGAATTATCTCATGTATTCAAAAAAGTACACATATATGAATTATCTCATGTGTTGAAAAAACCACATTTTGAACAACAAATACTTGTTCTATTTTTGGATTTCATTTTGTGCATAACTGTTCAATGATTTCTGCCCCATTCCTAAAAAGCCGATAACAGATCCCGTCAAAGCCCTGCTACAAAGATCTATTAATCAGTCTTTCCATCCATCCATCCATCCATCCATCCATCCATCCATCCATCCATCCACCCACCCATCCATCCATCCATCCATCCTTTCATTCATTCATTCGCCAAATATGTAGTGCCTACTCTATGCCAAGTACTGGATAATATAAGGCATCAGCCTTGATTTATCAATTTCACTTTGCTACAAATAATTTCAAAGATATATTCCTTTGTCAAATGAACCAAAACTCCACATTCCAAGTAAAGGGAATTTTTAGAAGTCCAAATAAATAAGAGAAAATGATATTTGCCTTTTACATTAATTTTACTCATCTAATAAAGATGCTCAAATAGTCCTTTAACATAAATACACATATGCTTATGGAGTATGTGAAAAAATTCAATTGCAAAATTAAAATTAGGCACATTTCTAATTTAATGCCTTATTATCTTTGCCATAGCACGCGCATACAGTTATCTAATAAGTAAAATATGCAGAACAAGGAAGAGGAGCCCTACCCTAAGGGAATTTATAATATATTCTAATTGTGTGTGAAATATACATCTAAAGTCAGAAGTTGTCAAAATTTTGTAACTGGGAGATGCTGATAACTATGTCCAAGAAGGCATCTAAAATATTCTTGCCATAGAGAAAAATACATGTCTTTATTCGGTGATGCTTATTTACTGTACTTAAAAGTTTCCTCATGTACTGCTAAAAAAAAAACAATTCACAGGCCTAAACCTAGAAATATTTTGAAAAAAAATAACGTGGCACAGCCCTGTTGGGTTTATTTACTGTATTGCGTATGTGTGTGTGTTTTTCCCATGTGATGCTGTTAGATATGCAGGTGGTACATTTATTTATTGTATTTATTTTTTTTAAGCTGTGCATGTCCTTTTTTTGAAAGGCAAGCTAAAGCAGTAAATTTACATTTCAGACCCCAAAATGTACGGTGAAAGGACACTGCTCCAGCAGCCCGGGGTCCTGAGTTCTGGTTTTGGCTCAAGGTGACCTTCAGCAAACCTGTGACAGCCTCTGAGTCCACCCGTTTATAAAGAAGAGATGACATCAGCATAAACGGACGGCAGTTCTTGAAGGTGGCAGTTTCGTACACTGAGATGCTTCCAGGGGCCAGGCAGGTACTAGGTAGGTAGGAAGCAGGTTTAAGCAACATGGAGCGGTGGGAACTGGGGTGAGGGGAAGAGTGGAGGACCCATCTAAACACATTCAAACTCTAATCAAGCCAACATTGTTCAAAACAACCAGACAGAGCACCTGTGCAGCCCACGTATGTCTGCACCGGATGATTTCTTAGGTAATTTCCAGTTCTAATAACTGTGGACCTATGATGGTAAGCCCCCAAAAGAACTCGGCCCTTCTGAAGCCCTCTGGCCTCCTACCTAACATCGCAGAAAAATTCAGAAGCTTAGGGAACAGCTGCACATGACTGGCTACAGAAGATTCTTCAACTCCACAGCCTTTTAAAAACTTCTAGATTTATACAACTTTACCTTTACGTGGTAGCTAGAGTGCAATGTGAGGAAAACAATGAATCTGACACAAAGATACACATGCTCAAGTATTTTAAACCTTCTCTCCCCAACATAATTGTTTTAAACTGCCACAACGTATTCTTTGCAATCCCTCAACCATTAAAGGTAAAATCGTTAGTTGGAAAGATACGTGTTATTTGCCAATGACCTCTGAGAAAGTTAGTTTTATAAAACAGAACAACATGCTGAGTTATTTCTCCCTTACCAACATCTTCTGGCTTTGGAACTAGATAGCAAATAGCATCGTGGATCTGACCCAGTGTCAGATTCCCCAAAGGGAGGCTAAGAAATGTGCCTGAGCAGCAAACCAGGGACACTAATACACTTTTTCTTTTTGGAAAGAAACTGATATTTGATATTTCCACACACACACACAAAAAGTGAAGTCAACTTTGGGGCAAAATAGAGAACTGTGTTGGATTTTCTTACGCTACCTTGTTTTTATTTTTAATTACTCTAAGTCGGAAACAAGGAGGTGAGCACCCCTTTTGATGCCCAACGAGGTTTCTAAAGGCCTTCGTCTGCCCTTAAACTGACCATGCAGACAAAGAAGTCAAACAAGCACATCAGGGCATGAAAAAAATCCCAACAGACAAACCTGAGATTTGAAGTAAAGAAAATTTGTACTTAAACTACATATGCTTTTCTGTAGTATCATGGTGAAAAACAGTATAAACTGTTTTTGTCTTCAAGAGAGAGGAGCTGGAATGTTTTATCAATGAGATAAGGAGCGCCGGTGGTGCTGTGGTTAAGTGCTCGGCTATTCACCGAAAGGTTGGCAGTTTGAACCCACCAGCTGCTCCTTGGGAGAAAGATGGCGCAGTCTGCTTCTGTAAAGATTACAGCTTTGGAAACCCTGTGGGGCAGTTCTACTCTGTCCTATAGGATCACTATAAGTTGGAATCAACTTGAGGGCAGTCGTTTTTGTTGTTGTTGTTCCAAGGAGATAAAAGGGTCACCATGCAAGCCTTTTGCACACAGATATAGCTTATTTTTGGTATAAAACCTCCACTAGCAATGCAGTGGTTTAATTTAAGCAACAAATAGCTTTATTTACTCCACGCACTGCCTTGATGTAGACACGGTACTTAGGGGATTTATTTCTGGATGCTTGATCCCACTGAAGAGTAACGAACACCTTAGGGATCTCCCCACTTTTCAAGAAATTTTTAATTGTGGTAAGCTATGAAAATGCTTTTGTATATGGTATTCGGTAGACCTACTCAGAAAGAAAAAAAAAAGACATCACAGTTTGAATAAATATCCAAAAGACAGAAAAACATTCACAAATCTCCACCATGCAGTCTCTACCGTCTTTCATGGAGAAAAACGATAGCTCTTTCTAAGGGAAAATAGTGAGACTTGGATCTTTTTGAGAAGGCCGCTGCAGATCAGCTTGTTTTGAAGCTAAAAATAAGATGAACAGTGGGAAGTAAAGGGCATTAATAGGATAGAGCACTTTTAGAAGTGAGAAGGCCTTTGTAAATCATGCAGTACAAGCTCCTGGTAGGTTCCTCGTAGATACCACGCCAGTCATCACATGCCAAAGTACTACAGGGATTTCATGTATACAATGCAAGTACTAGGTGATGATAATCATAAAAATAATGAAACATAGCTAATATTGAAGCATGGACTATGTTGTTCATATATTCATTTAGTCCTCAGGACAATCCTGTAAAAGAGAGATTTAGCCCCAATTTAACAATGAATAGCCATAGAGACTGCATAGCTTGTGAGTGGTAGAGCCAAGATTGGAATCCTAATATAGATTTCTTTGTGTCATTAGTTCTAAATGTACTTGGCCTCTCTGCTCCTTTGAAGAGTTCTATCAGAGTCTGAATTGACAGGCAGCAGCGTTGGTGTTTCACAACTCTCCCTGTCTCCAGGTCTTTGTATTTTGGAAGCCAACTGTGTAGAGAGGCATGGGAAAACATCTTTCTCCTGAGGATGATTTACCCCAAGTCACAAGTCTGTGGCAGGGGCCCCAGTTCAGCCTGCATTAGAGCCCTGCCCATGTCACACTGTGGAAGCACATGTTGTTCCATTACGCAGTGTGGTCGGAGGTTATGAATTGCAAACGCGACATGAAATTCTAAACTTAAGTCTCCTCTGTACATCAGTCATGCTGTGCCATCATCATATTACCCTCGCACTTTATGAATGAAAGTCTCAGTTGCTAAACCCTCCGGATCGGTCTCCTTTTTGCCCTTCAAGTAGAGTGCTATAAACTTTCCTAAAGGCTCTGTCGTGTTTCAAAGCCATCCTTCATCAATGAAGACTCTGAAGTCACACCAACAATGCTTCCATATTAATGAGAAGCGTTAGAAGGCAGCACTAAACCTACACTCGGATTAAAAGTGTGTGAGACTGTGAATGCATGGGAACAGTACCTGAAAAGGGCTGTGCACACAATTAATGGAGGCAGTGGGACAGTGAACAATACCTTTTGTTTTAGTTTTTAATTGTTGTTGAAAATGTTATTTGTACTATAATAAAAATGTGAACATAAAAGTATCGCCGGATTTCCTAATTACCTTCTGCCATCTGTTGTTCATCTGTTTACGGTGTAAGAAGCGTGTTCCCTGGGTCCCAACATCAGCCTCTTAGACTTCCTGCTCTCCCTGTGTGAATTCGTCCGCCCCATCATTTTAATGACCTCCACGGCCTTTGTCGCTAGCTCTTGCGCTCTGAAACCACAGAACCAGTGGTCGACTGTACAGTGGGATCTGACTGTCCCATAAGCACATACACGTGACAGGTTGTCTCTCCCTCTCTGTACCGTCCCTTTCCTGTGTTCCTCATGCAGGTGACCCACGCCACTCTCCTTCCAACGCTCAAACCTGAGACCTTGGAGTTCTCAATTCTCTCTTTCCTACATAAATAAAATGCCAGGATTTTTTTTAAGTACCTCTTGAATATCATCCCCACTTTACCACTCATCTCTTTTCTTATTGCCGCTGTTTTCATTACGGCTGCTCTCACTTCTCACCAACATCACTGCAAAAGATCCCCAGATGGTTTTCAGCTTCTGATTTCACCTCAGTTCTTGCCAACAAAGAGTGATCGCCCTTCCTGCCGCACCTCTATTTAAGTATCTAAAATAACAGTTGCGTGGAGTCAATTCCAACACATGGCGATCCAGTGTGTGTCAGAATAGAACTGTGCTCCATAAAGAGTTTTTAATGGCTGGTTTTGGAGAAGTAGATTGCCAGGCCTTTCTTCCGAGGTTCTCCTGGGTGGACTCAAACTTCCAACTTTTTGATTAGCACCCTAGCATGCTAAGCATCTGCACCACTGTAATAGCTCCCTATTCCTTTCAGATTTCAGACCAAACATGGCTCGTAAACCCCATTTTGATCGGGCCCGCGCCTACATTTAGATTCCTTTCTCACTGTTACCACCTCGGACTTCTCCATCAATCCTACTGCTGACCACAACAAGCCACAGGAACCAGAATCAAGGGCTCCTACTTCTCCAGTCATACTCTCTCCTTTGCGTAACCCGCTTCTTCTGCTGGCTACCCTCTCCACTCCAACCCCAACACAAATGTCACCTGACTAATCCTAGTGTGCTGCCCGACTGTCCCTTGCTTCCTAGGGCTGACCTGGATGCACCCTGGGTGAGTGTAAGGACTATGGACCTATCTCCAGTCTAGCACTTCCCACACTCTATCACAATTGCCCTTTCACACATCCACATTTCCGTATTGGACTTCTTTGAAGGCTGGGGCTGCGTCTCATTCATCATTATATATCCCTAGCATAAGCCCTAGGATTCCTGGTGGCACAAACGGTTAAGCGCTCAGCTGCTAACTGAAAGGTTGGCGGTTTGAACCCACCCAGTAGCTCCAAGCTTCACAGGAGAAAGACCTGGCTATCTGCTTCTGTAAAGATTACAGCCAAGAAAACCCTATGGGGCATTCCTACTCTGTTACATGGGGCTGCTATGAGTTGGAATTGACTAGACGGCACCTAAGAACATAGAAGCACAGTCCCTAGCATAGTACATTACAGAATAAATAAATACCGAATGGTTATTTCTAAAGGTCAACGTCTATTCAAATATCCAGTGTGTTAGCATAGACAATGTTTGATAGGATCCCTCTCAAATATGTTGATACCAAGGCATTCTATAGAGCGCAGAAGGTAAAGACATTCCACGACTTCCGAAAATACGTGACAAGAGAGGAAGACCAATTTCAGGACCCCAAAGCCTGCTAATGTTAGAGAACAAAATGGCGACAGTCATGGCAGCTGGCGAAGGATGAGCGGCAATGCTGGGAACTTGGTCGGGGGGGAATGAGGAACAGGAGGTGGGCATCGCATGTTCTCCGGAGATAAATGGGGAACTAAGAAGCTAGAAGATCAAGAAGGCACATCTAGGCATTTTTAACTGCTGGTTTGTCTCCACACCCAGTCATCTCTTAACCTTTGGAAGTACATCTATCATTGTTTTGGATTTATCCTCCTTTCTTCCCGGCCAGGTACTACCGGCGTGATCTATGGCGAGGGGTGTAATTCACCAGCGTAGCTTGCCCATACAGGCTGTAATCAGCAGTGATGTATTTTGTGACAGTTCTGTATAAAAGATGACCAACATAAACAAAACGCATGGATATTATGGGGTGATAGAATATACAGCAGTGCAGATATACTCCTCCAGCCGCAAGGATCGAGGATTGAAGTCTGTAAGAGACGGCATTCTGAGGTAAAGTTAAAACTCTGCCCCACAGCTCAGCCCACTGCCCAGTGCTGCCCCACAGACACGGTCCAGCCGTCAGCATGAAGCCGACCAGAACCAAGACCATCTCAACAAGCAGTAATGAGGACCTTCCACACTTTTTTATGGCCTCAAATCAAACATCTGAACTTTTGTTTTTTTATTATACCTGTTTTGTCATAGAGGTTTTCTTTTCTAAAGATGTTACAGACCACTGACCACAAATGTGAGAATCAGCAGGGTGTTGTGTAAAGAATGTCAGCTCTGGGGTGGAATCTAAGTCTGAATTCTGAGCCACCACTGAATAATTACACAGTAAAACCTGCAAAAGCCAGAACATGTGCAAGGTGGAAATCTGTCAGAGAAGAAAAACTCAAATATTTTCCACTAAAATGAGCATTACAGTCGGATACTCATGAAGACTCAGTTTACTTATCTTTAAAATGGGGATTTATCTTATTCATTTCTGTAGTCCCAACATTTAGCACTGTGTAATAGTCCTATTGCAATGATTCCCATCCCCCTTCTCTCTTACACACACACACACACACACACACACACACACACACACACACACACTTAGGCATTTACTTAGTATTCTGAATGCCCAGACAGGAATGCTTCTGAGGACAATGGATAGACAGTTCACTTAGATCTCTTCCTGTTGGATGATACATGCATTCTCTATTGCAGTCCGCCTCCCCAGCTGACTTACGAATACCACAAAGGCTACAGCGTAGACCGTCAAACCTACAGCTGTCTGCTGCCTTCAACTCAAACAATAGCTGCCTTCACCTAGTCTGTTACCGCAAGCTAATTATCACCAGAGGCCCAGGGACGCATTACCCAAAAAGCAAGGTACGCACGGGCTGACTTGGGTTTACTTACTAATCTGTAGTGCAGAATTTCACCTGTTTTCATCGAAGATGTGGCGAACCCATGTGAAATTGTGCACTACAGATTAGTAAGTAAGCACAATTCCTACCTTGCTTGCTGGTTGATCCGCCCCTGAGAAGAGCAACCTGTTGAGACTAATTATTAAGCACACAGCTAGGAGCCATTTGGGTATCTAGTTCCAGTTCTGCG
This sequence comes from Trichechus manatus latirostris, assembly GCF_000243295.1. Taxonomy (NCBI): domain Eukaryota; kingdom Metazoa; phylum Chordata; class Mammalia; order Sirenia; family Trichechidae; genus Trichechus; species Trichechus manatus. The sequence goes on along the minus strand of NW_004443975.1, from coordinate 19,559,731 downwards.
GAAATTATCACACTGACCAAACAGAGGTTGTTACAGGTTGGCACCCTGGGAAAAGAGACTCTGAGATGTGTGTGCATGATGTCTGTTAGAGAACGTGGTGAAGGAAGCAGAAGTGAGCAGAGACAGGAGTGGAAGTAGGATGCAATGGATCCCATCAGGAGCTCCTGAGCTCAAATGGCCTTCTCGTCTTTGCTTTTGGGCAAGTGTTACCCATTTGGTCTCCTATACTTTTTTTTTTTATTATTGTTGTAGTTTAAATGAAAGTTTACAATTTAAGTTAGTCTCTCATACAAAAATTTATGCATAGATTGCTATGTGATCCTAGTTGCTCTCCCTATACTGTGACAGCACACTCCTCCTTTCTACCTCTGATTTCCCGTGTCCATTCAACCAGCTCCTGACCCTCTCTGCCTTCTCATCTCACCTCCGGACAGGAGCTGCCCATTTAGTCTCATGTATCTACTTGAGCCAAGAAGTACACTCCTCATGGGTGTCATTTTATGTCCCATAGTCCAGTTTAATCTTTGTCTGAAGAGTTGGCCTTGGGAATGGTTTTGGTTCTTGGCTAACAGAGAGTCCGGGGGCCATGCTTTCTGGGGTTCCTCCAGTCTCAGTCAGACCATTAAGTCTGGTCTTTTTACTAGAATTTGAGTTCTGCATCCCACCCTTCCCTCGCTCCATCAGGGACTCTCCGTTGTGTTCCCTGTCAGGGTGGTCATTGTTGGTCTCCTGTACTTGATTGATCTAAGAAGCACATTTCTCATGTGCGTTATTGTTTGTTTTATAGGCCTGTCTGATCTTTGGCTGAAAGGCAGACTTTGGCGGTGTCTTCAGTTCTGAGTTAGCAGGGTGTCCAGGGGCCATAATCTTGGGGGTTCCTCCAGTCTCTGTCAGACCATCACTTTGGGCAGCTCTAGGCATGAATTCCTTGGTCCTGGAAGAAGGTCTGGGCGGCACACCACAGTGTCCTCTACAGAGGTGTTGGGAAAGGCCCTATCAGGGTCTACGGATCCCTAGGTCACCTGACAGCAGAGCACCAGCCTCCAATTACCTTCTGGTCCCACTCTAGAGGCCAGAGGCTGGGCCCTGGGTGACTCTGAAGCAGTTCCTGGCCGAGCAGCACTCACCAGGCCCCAGGAGACCACACACATACAGGAGGAACCTCATTTTTGGCTGAAACGTATAGTATGCCTAATGCAAAATTTTACTACGGGGATTAAAATTAATAAATCTTCCTCTGCTTTTGGGAACATCTAGTTGGGATTGGGAACCCTGGTGATGCAGTGGTTAAGAGCTTGGCTGCTAACCAAAAGGTCAGCAGTTCAAACCCACCAGCTACTCCTTGAAAACCCTATGCAGCAGTTCTACTTTGTCCTACAGGGTCACTATGAGTCAGAATCGACTCGACAGCAACGAGTTTGGTTTGGTGTAGTTGGGATTAAGCCCAAAGAAAGAAAAATCAAACTTCACTGTTCTGAAAGGAAGGAATAGCAAAAACTGCGGCTTAATACTGAGATCTGGTAAATGCACAGGAGTTGAGAGAGAATCTAAGCTGTTGAACAGAAACCTGCCTATGGCCATAGGTCCACAGAGGGACACGGTGAAGCACAGTGTGGACCTGTGACTCCATGGTCTTCTCTTCAACGTCACACCACTCAACTCTGGCATGACAACGCGAAAACAATGCCAGCATACAAACCTGAACTGGGAAGAAAATTCCCTTCTTAGTGGTTATTTGAAAATGTATTTGTATTTCTATTATGTGAGTCCTTAAACTTTTTAATTATATGTTTAAACTGCAAGATGCTTACCATTCCACCTTAGAAAGACCTCCACTATCTTTAACAAGTACTGTTGGTTACAGTCTTTCTGTTTGAACCATAATGGATTTAAAATTATTTTAACACATTCAGCAGGAATGTTAAAGTCATTAGAAATATTTTTGAGGTCAGAAAAGAGAAGGTAAGATTTATCCAGGCAGATGTTAAAGAACCTGATAAAAGGTCAGTATTCTGTATTTTGAGAATGACCTTGGACAAATGACTTCTCTCTCTGAGACTCAGTATCTTCACCTGCACAAAGGGTATAATAATGCACCATTGGGTTAGGTTAAAGATCAAATGATGCCATATAGAAAAAGCCTAGCACCCAGTATATTGTCTGCACCTAGCACAGAAGTCACCAAACTGAGATGGACCAGGAAGAAAGGCCTGGCAATCTACCTTTGAATATCAGCCACTGAAAACCCTCTGGATCACAACTGTCCAATCTGCAGTCTATCGTGGGGATGGCGCAGGACTGGGCAGAATTTCGTTCCACTATGCGCAGGATCACCATGAGCTGGGGGCAGACTTGACGGCAGCTCACAACGACACAGAAGCAATGTTAACATCCTTCTGCTTTGCCTTCTGCATAGACCCACTGAGGAATCGGCTAAGAAATGGACGGGTCTTTGTTTTTGTTTTTTAAAGGTGTATGCACGTTTCCATGGCTCAGATTTATAGCAAAAAAAAAAAAAAAGTGCATCTAGAGGACTCCTGGAAAGAAACTGTAGCTCATGTGGCTATGTGCTCATAGCCAGCGATTAAACCTTAATACAACCTGACAGTTCTAATTTTTATATAAATACCGCCAGGGCCTATCATTCACATTATGGATTCCATGCTTAACAAATGTAATTTAAAAACAACAAAGCTGCTTTTAAAGGAATACTGTCAAAGCACTGACATTTTCAAAATTGTTCTGCATATAAGATTTGAAATGGAAGAGCCCAGCAATTCTTCTCTTTACCTGACAGAAGTTAGCAAGATGGACCCTGGGAATGCCCGGACATTTTTTAAGTTGAGTTACTGATAGGTTGGGACAGTTTCTCACAGAATCATAAATATTTAGAGATAGAATAAGAGCTAATAACCACTGAAATTTGCTACACACTATATCAGGAGTGGAAACTCTGGTGGTGTATTGGTTAAGAGCTATGGCTTCTAAGCAAAAGGTCAGCAGTTCAAATCCACCAGGCACTCGGTGGAAACCTTGTGGGGCAGTTCTACTCTGTCCCATAGGGGCACTGTGAGTCGGAATCGACTTGACGGCAATGGGTTTGGTTTTTATATTAGGAGCTGTGTATAAATTATCTCTTTAATTGTCACCGAAACTCTATGAGTCCATTACCATTATTATCTTCATTTTACCAGAGAGGAAACTAAGGCAGAGAGTGAGCTAGGGACTCTGTGTTTTGGTCCCAGATTGCTCTCTTCTGAGTTATATTATTTCTATAGTATACTGAACCAGATAGTGGGAGTAGGTTTTTCCAGATGAAAAAAACAAAACAAAGCAACAACCAAAAAAAAAAAAACCAAAAAAAAAAACCCCACAGGTCCAGAGAGGTTAAGAGATTTGCGAGGTCCTACAGCTAGTTTGCTAACCAAAAGGTTGGCAGTTCAAATCCACCAGCCACTCCTTGGAAACCCTATGTGGCAGTTCTACTCTGTCCTGTAGGGTCGCTCTGAATTGGAATGAACTCGAAGGCAGTGGGTTTGGTTTCGGTTTGGGTTTTTGAAGTGCTATACCAAACATATTGTCCCAGGTCAAAAGCACTTCTATCTTAGTGAACTAATCAAAATGAGCAAAAAAAGTCAACCAACATACATACCACCCCTGGCACACTTAACGCAGAAGAGACAACTTTCCAGGTGCAGATGTCCCCTCTTTCCCTCTGTCTCCTTGAGTGGGTACCTAGCAAAGGCAGGTATGTAACCAGGTAAGACAGAAGTCATAGGGGTGGCAGGCTTACCTCTCTAGCTCATTCCAGACCATTCCTAGGAACTGCTAATGTGCAAAGTAGGAGCCAGATCAGTCAGATTCACATGTATGTGCTGCACAGTGGTATAGAGACAGGCCATGTGCAAATGCTGATTTCAAGGTGACAAGCCTCTGACTAAAAAGTCTGCAGGTCGATAAGTCTCATTTGGGGTCACCTGGCCTTGCTGTCCCTCAGCTGACAGGGAGGAAATTTTTAGAAAATAAATCTTAGTAATTAAGCTTAAAAAATAAAAAATCTAAGCCTCTATTTCCAAAATAATTGTGACATATCCTATATTGCAGATTGAAAAAAACCAACAAGTAAAACTGATTGCACGTTTCTTTCACTGTTTACAAGTCTTGGGTGAGAAAATAGTTACAGACTGATGACAAAGTCTCGGTTTTTAAGCAAAACACAGGGGCACTTAAATATAATAGGGCTGGCAGATGCTTTTTAAATCCCTTTTCTTCTCGGTCCGAGGGACAGATTTGCGCTGGCTACAGGATGACCGAGTGAGTCTCTCATGGCGCTGCCACGTGTGAGTAACGGCACAATTCCTTCCTTCTTGGGTGTTAAGTATTTTCTCTCTGTCTTTCCCTGTATATATGAATATCTAATTTCCATGCTGGCTATCAAAATGCAGGCACAGATTTTCTGCTATTGCACAGAGAGGATAGTGTGGAAACTCTAAAGGAATTCAAGCCTTGATCATGTTCTAACTTATTATTTCTGTGAATCAATATGCATTTTCGTAAACTATCTTTTAGCTTTCTTTTCTTTTTTTCCTTTTTTTTAAGCTAGAACTTAGCAGCAGAATTAGGTCATTTTCATTAGAGAGAGCTTCTAATGAACTAGTTCTTTATTTAAAAGAACACCAGTTCTGCTCTCAAGAATGCTGTAACATTTTGTCAATCGTTCAGAGCAGGGCTAACGGTCATCATTAACGGCAGCCTGGTGTGAGTGTGACATCTCCATTTTATTAAACTATGGGATCCTGGACAAACATAGCTTTGCAGTAGTCATTCTGCACCTTACAAATACATAAAACAAGCATCCAGAGAAGGTGACAGGAAATGTGTGGTAGAAAATAAAAAATACCCCTTGTGAGTTTTAACAGGTACTCAATCTTTTGAACCAATGAGAAATTTGGGGAAATATTTTCTCCTTCTTTGTTCCCCTTCTCCTTAAAAAAGAAAACAAAAAACTCCTACTTGGATTCCTTCTGTTCATTGTAAATAATCTCATGTATAGTTAACAGAAAAATGGAGCAAAGAAGGAATGGAATAACTCCATTTATTTCCCCTAAGAACACTTGCAGGGCATATAAGAATCTCCTCGGGGACGAGGGTTTGAGGGAGCTGGCAGGGGTGGGGAGGATGGGCCTGTGTAGTTTGAAAATGATTTTCGGGTGACTCATAAATGTGTTTTGGTTGAGAACTTGGAATTTATTTCCCTGGTTTGCTCAATCATGTGTCTGAATTGCATTACAAATAGCTCCAATCTCTAATCCCTTAGAACAATACATGTACCAGGAGAGACCCTCAGCAGAGTGACTATATCTGAGAGATTGGGCTAATTTTAACTACCCCTTTAATATATGTCTCTCTCTCTCTCTGCCTCTATATAGATATATAGATGGATGGATAGATTAGATAGAGAGAGAGATTAGATGGATGGGTAGATTAGATGGATGGATGGATGGATTTTATATATATATATATATACGGGGATTTTTGTAGAAACTGCTACTTTATTAGCTGTACAATTAGCTGTACCAGTATTAATGTACTTACCAAACAGTACAGTTTACCTTATAACATCTAGCTTCTTCAGAAATTGTCTTTTACAGGCCCAATTTTTTCTTTTTTTAATCGAGCGTTAGGTGAAAGTTTACAGAGCAAATTAGTTTCTCATTAAACAATTAATACACATATTGTTTGGTGACATCAGTTGCCAACACTCTCCCCTTCTTGACCTTGAGTTCTCCATTTCTATTTGTCCGGCTTTCCTGTTCCCTCCGGCCTTCTTGTGCTTGCCCCTGGGCTGATGTGCCCATTTAGTCTTTCATACATGGTTGAACTACGTGTGTTATTGTTTGTTTTATAGGCTACAGTCCCACTTTTTTTTATCATTAGTCTCTAATTAATTAAAATAAAAAATTTTTAGATTGTTTTATCTCTTAGGAGATCACATACCCTGATCCTGTCTTTCGTTTTCTGCTGTGTATCTGTAAATATATCTTCTGATCCTAACAGACGAGTTGCTTATGAATTCAGAGTTCTCAACCTCAGTAAACTACTCCTTCCTCAATTTATCGCAAATGCTAGTGGATTCAAGTTCTCCTCTATCTCTTTACAGTATCTGGACAATCCTGTGGTGATGTCTAAGAGACCTCTTCCAAGACAATTCATATTCTCATAGGGTTCCTGACTAAGCTTTATCTTAACTCTCTTGATGTTTTCTAGTCTATATTCAGCCCAAAACATTTCTCATCATTGGGTTATAAAATCTCTTGAACCCTCTCTCAAAGGGTTAGTATAAAAAACAATATATTTTGTGTTTCAAAAATTGTATTAACCTGCATTCTCCTGCCGTGCTGGGTGATCCTGTCATAATTCTAGGTACTTGTTTTGCATCACATCTTATTGTTTTTTGTTTTTTGAGCTCTTGGTTAATAAAGTTCTTCCTGGGCTAATTACAATTTCATTAGATTAAGAAGTCATTAAGAGCCACGTGAACCCATTCGTTATACCAGCTAAAAATTCGTATCACTCAATCGCATTACTCAAGAGTTTATTTTTTGTAATTTACATCTTAGTTTGCTCTTTGTCCAGTGTTTAGGGTTTTCTCAATAATTCAACATCCTTTGCTCATTTTTCATTCCTCTTCTAACTTGCTTAAGATAGCCATGACTTTACAGTTAATTGTAGTCGGGATTTTTAACTTTCTTAATTGCCGTAAGTATGTACCATATTTTACACAAATAAGGTGCACCTTCTGCATTTGTTTGCTGGCACATCCTCACCAGCGCACTATGCTAATTTTTCTTCACAGCAACATGTGAAAAAAACTGGCATATCGGCGCTATGAAGATATTCTGCAGGGGGAGGGTGCAGCCGGCAAACAAATGCAGAAGGCGTGCATTATTTGTGTAAAAATACAGTATGTAACAAAACATTTGCCATTTCAACAATCTTAACATGTACAGTTCGGTGAAATTAAATATGTACATCATGTTGTCCAACCGTCACCATTCCCAAATTTTTCCATCACCTTTAACAGAACCTCAGTGTTCACCTGTACCTTCCTTCCCTCCTCCCTCCCACCCCTGGGAATCACTAATAAACTCTGATCTCCGTACACTTGCCAATTCCAGTATTTCATGTGAGATCACACGATATTTGTCCTTTTGTGACTGACTTATTTCACTCAGAATAATGTTTTCAAGGTTCATCCATGTGGTAGCATGTATTAGGTTAGATTTTTCTCTTTTCAGCTAAGAATAATTTTTGCTTGAGATTAAAATAAGCTCCTTGCAGAGGCTTTCCAAGGGACCTTCATTCTCTTCCACAGTAGAGCTATATCTAAAGAGCATCTCATGAGTCATAATAAAAGAGAGCCTTATATACTTTATTTCTATAAACACAGGAACACATGCACATATCCTAAGACTTCTGGTTAAAAAAGAAAAAGAAAAAGCACTAGATTCAAATTCTGAGATTCAACTGAGAAGAGAGTTCATAAAACATTTCAATTATTGCAGATGATCCAAAAACAAAGATGTGTTATTGTATTTCACTGTGGCTTCATTTTCCTTATCTTCAACATAATTAAGGAATTACAAAACAGGTGATTTTATCACTATTTTACTGAGTCCACCCCATTTTAAAAACATGACTATTTGACCCTCTTTCCTTTTTTCTTCCTCCCTCCTCCCTGTTGCCCCAAACCCCCACCAAAAGCTTACCAGTTGGTTTGCCTCTGTGTTATTGGTTCATGGAAATGCTAGTATTATTTAACAATAAAAATAAAAATCACACTCAAGCGAGCACTGAATTATTCATGCACTCTGATTTTACATCATTTGGCATCCCTCTTTTTATTGCTATTTCGGTTTCCATCACTAAACAATTCTCCACTAGGTCCACCCTGGATCCCTGTGAACAAGGAGATAACACTTTCCAAATGTTCCCTCGGAGACGATGCTCTGAGCCGATGTCCAAACATTTGAAGCCAAAGCCTAAACTACGAGAAAAGCCAGGAATACCCTCAGCGCCGGAATGAAAAGTAGAGCCTTAACAAGACTTTTTTTTTTTTTTTTAATCAAATTTCTTTAGAATTTAAAAATCTGTAGTGACATAAAAGCTAGCAACATTGAACCATCACAGGAACAGACTTTTCAGACTTATACTGTCACTTGGTATTTTCATTCTAAGTGCACACAGACCCAAGGCATCATTTGAAACACAATTAAGGCATTTAATGAGGTTTCCACATTCAAAGTTACTAATGGGTGATGTCAGGCCCTCTGTTCAGTACAGCAGGAGGACAGAAGGCCGTCTGAGCAGGTAAGGGGTGAGAATGCCGGGTATAGGAATAGGAATGCAGCTTGCATCGTCAGCAAAATGTCAAGAGCTGGTGAAGTGAGGCGTGAGGATAGCCAACATTCTAGACACCAGCGTGTTAGGGCAGCATCTGAGCCGGCCTGCATAACATGCAGCAGGCACTCTGAACTTCATGGGGATTTGGCTCAGAGAGGGAGGCAGGTGGACACTTCAGTGGCAATGTCAAGACAGAAACTGAAGAAAGCTAGAGCAGAAGTAAGAGTGCTGTGCGGTGAAAACAGAACACCTATAAATGGCCGAGAGAACTGTCTGCACAGCCAAGAGAGGGGTCTCCTTTTGTAAAATCACTGTTTCTTGCTTTGCTCGTTTCCAAAATACAACTTTTCGCAAGTCATTAAAGGGACTGGAAGCGTAAACAAAACCTTCACTGTTGAGTGTGGGAAAGGAAAAAAAAAAAACGCAGATGGAACATACTATAATGAACTGACATGTTCTATTTAAAAACTGTTTGTCAGCTGTAGTTAAGCCGACACTGTCAACATGGCAACAAATCATAACATTTTGCATGTTTTGCTGCATGCTTGAAGCCAGGAAAGCCCAAAGCGTGCTTAGCTCAGAGTGGTGGGAGTCTGGGAACAGCACAATCAATAGGATGGACCCAGGGACCCGTCTGATCTGCTGCTCCCTAAAGGTCAACCATCGGGGAAGCAGAAAGTGCCCTGTGTGCTATTTCTTTGTGTCTATAAAAGAAAACTGCTGTTTAGAGTTTTTAAAATAAGACAGGAGTCGCTCAGGAGTACTAAAGGATTCCCTGGTCTAAATTGTTTAATTGTTGCAATTCATGTAGAGATTAATGTGCTCCCAGGATGATGTCCTCCAGCCTGCCTCCAATCTTTTGGGCTTTATCACAGGGAAGAGAAGGCAATAATAAATAACATAAATTAGAAACAAACTAAATGGTAAATGACCTCAGAAGTTGAATTCTTTTTTTTTAATATTATCTTTGAAACCACATTATGCTATGTTTGTTTTATAATCTTTTATTTTGTTTCTGTTGTTGTTGAGAGTAAACACAGCAGAACACTCACCAATTCAGCAGTTTCGACACGTACAGTTCAGTGACACTGATTGCACTCTTCCAATTGTGCAACCATTCTCACCCTCCTTTTCTGAGCTCTTCCTCCCCCATTAACATAAACTCACTTCCCCCTAAGCTTCCTATCTAATCTTTCGAGTTGCTGCTGTCAATTCGATCCCATATAGATAGAAGCTGAATTCTTAGAGGAAAAAGTGAGCACATACAGTGACAAGTAATCCAATTTTAAAAATGTGTATTGAGTGACTTACAGTGTGTTCAGTTCTGGGCTAGGGAATGTGGGGTTAACACCAGCGGAAATAAAAAAAAAATATTAGCCACCCTGCTGGAGCTAACAAATATACTCAGAAAGCAAAACTAACAGAAATACATATGCACAGCTCCTACATGAAGTAACATAGGGAACAAACATGACTAAAACCACATGTAATCCCAACACTGAGTTCTAGCTGATAGGAACAGAAGAGCACCATGAAGTACGTAACAATCCCTAAGTAAATAATAGAAAGTTAGCTCTTCTAGTGCCAGCACATATGTGCTGTGTACCAATATCACTGAATTCCAGGATGATTTCCCAGAGAACCACTGAAGTCAGCCAGGTAGCATGTACAGAGACTCAATACCTAGGCAGAAAGATAATTACACACTTGAGGAGACGTGGTAAGTGTCCAACACTATGTTTTGCTTATTTTGGACACACAAAAATTATCTGTTCAATACAATTATTATGAATAGCAAATTCACAAAATTCTAGTACTTGACTGAATTTTTGGCATGTAATATATTCATTTCACAAAGGCAGAAGCTAAGGTCTGGAGATTAAGTGTCTTGTCTAGATCGCTGGCAAAGATGAACTGACGGGTGTCTAGACCCGGTATTCTTCAGAATACCATGCTGTCTGTCTTTTGCTCGCAGTGATTTAAAAGATAAAGCATCATGTAGGACAAAGGCCACCAGACTTGGAAGTGTAAAACCAGTATTCCAGGTGTGTGGTAAACGCCGCTACTTGTTCATCAAATCTGTTTCCTACCCTTCGGGTAGACTACATTTTCTTGTCTAGCAACTGTGTGGACCATGTGCCTAAGCTTTTACCTGCTGAATTATGAGCAAAAGTGCAACTTCTACCTCACTAACTTAAGTGGGAATCTCTCAGCCTGAACTTTGCTCTTTATCCTTTTCCATGGCTGGACTGGCCAAAGTAAGCCACAGGTTGAAGACGGCAGAACTACTGTCAACCTGGGTTTTCCAGAGCTGCCTGCCAACCTAGAGCATTCACCTTGGTCTATTACATGAGAAAGAAGCACGCTTTTAGATTAGAGAGGAAACTTAGGGGGCAGTGAGTTTATGTTAATGGGGGAGGAACAATTCAGAAAAGGAGAGCAAGAACGGTTGCACAACTTCAAAATGTAATCAATGTCACTGAATTGTACACATAGAAACTGTGGAATTGGTGAATGTTCTGAGGTGTATATTCTTAGCAACAACAACAAAAAATTAAAAAAAAAAATTTAAAGTAAGTTTTTATATTCTTTATTCCACACTATTTTGGACAATGTTTGTTACAGAAGTTTATTACTCCCAACTAAATATAGGTCCTGAATCAATGGGGAGTATGATACTTTGGGAAAATCACTCACCCCTTTTGAGCCTGTTCTCCATCTGTAAAGTGGGCATGATTATGCTGGTCTTTTCATTTTTTCTTTTTAATCTAATGGATTATAACATGGATTATTCTGTCAAATGCTGTCATACAAACATAAAATCCAAACTAACATAGGAATTCAAAGGAAAGATCAATTCCTTCTAGTTGTGGTGATCAGACAAGACTGAAGAACTTGAGGCGAATTTTAGTGATGTTTGGGTAGGATTTTAATTTACAAAAAGGATATGCAAGAATGGAGAAAAAGTATAGCATAAAATTCAAAATATATACAGAATTTTTCAGAGAATAGAAGAAGACAGTTTGCCTATAGTGGAGTAATCTGGTAGAAGGGTAATGGAAAGGTAAATTTTGGGGGCCAGATTGTAGGTACAAGAAGGACTTTAATACTAGACTAATGAATTGTGGTTGATCTTAGTCAGTTATGGTGATTTCATCCTCTTTACTTATGCTTAGTTCAGGATAATTATCTGCATGAGATGCTGTTCTGTAGAGATGCACTGCTTAGATCTGGAGAAGTTTTGACCTTAATGGAAAGGTCATGACCGTCAGATGGATGCCATCCAAGAATCTTGACACTGTGGAATGTGGAGCCACTAAACAAACCTGGAAGTGTCCATCTCTAAGTTTCTTGTTACAGGAGACAATTAAATGTTTTATTTTTAACCAACAATTATAATTGGCAATTCTGTTACTTGCAACTGAAAACACTCTAAACTTATAGAGTAAGCAGTATAAATGGCTAACTTGGTATCACAGAGAACAAGATATCTAAGGAAAGATTTTATCGCTGAAAAGATTACTTGTAAAATTATTTTAAATTCCCAGACTGTCACCTTTGTGATAATACATTGAAGCCATAGACTCTCCATCCTCACAAAAATCCTCTAAGATATATTTACAAAAGTAATCTTACTTTATAAGAAAGAAATTCACTGTGTTTTGAAAATGTGTACCTATTTTAAAAGCACTATCATTTTTGTTGGAAACCCTGGTGGCGTAGTGGTTAAGTGCTACAGCTGCTAACCAAAAGGCTGACAGTTCAAATCTACCAGGTGCTCCCTGGAAACTCTATGGAGCAGTTCTCCTCTGTCCTATATGGTTGCTATGAGTCGGAATAGACTTGATGGTAATGAGTTTGGTTTTATTTTTGTTTTTCTTGGTATCGTTTTGGTCATACCATTGGTGAATACACATTATATGTGTATAAATAAGAAAGTCAGCCAGTAGACTTTTTTGATGGCACGTTAGAGCTAAGAAAAACTTGATAATCCAATTAGATCTTCTCCACAATTTTGCAGATGAAGAAATTCAGTCCTAGATACTGTACTGAGTGCCTCGTTAAAAGTCATGACCAAGAACCCAGGCCTAATTTATTAATTACAAAATCATAATTAGTCCCATTGCTGTCAACTAGATTGTGTTTTTATTCCCTGAATAAAAAAAAAATATATATATGAGAAAATTACTTTAAAGCTACAAGAGGGAGGGTCAAGGTTTCCCAACATTACCTATTATTAGTGCATCTTATCAATACCATAGGTATCCAAAGTGTCAAATTTAAAGCTGAATATTGGAATAATATTTAGACCAAAAGGACCTATTTAAGCACACAGTGACAAGTAGCAAGGCATCAGTATTATTCTTTATCCTTGTGACACCCATGCATGATTTCCTAAATGTCTCATTTCATATCAAGTCCCATGTCTGGCCTATTTCCCTAGACTTAGTCCTATATTAAACAAAGCTTGGAAGTCAGTCTAGCATAAGTACAGTACTAGAAAGTAATATCAATGTAATTTCTTCTTCTTTTCCCTCTAGCTATTTCTCTCTAAATATTTCTAAAGTTTTGGCCAGGATAAAGCAGGGAGAGACCAGGGGAGAAAAGCTGTCTTAGATATTTACATATTTGAAATAAAGATGGGGCGCAGGCAATAGGGAAAATGCATATAGTTCTCCAGTGTATATTCTCAGATAGAATAAATGCTATTTAGTAGACTTCTTTAAGTAAAATAATTCAGTCATCAAGAAGAGAATTATGCAGTAGGACATGGTGCTGTAAGTCAAATCAGAAATACTTTTTGTAAATGCACCAACAAGAATTTTTCTTAGATTATCTTACAACAAATCCTGCATCAGGGTCATAAACACAGAGGCTAGTTCAAGGTAAATATAATGGTGCACAAAAAAATAGTTGCTTAACTGCAGTTGATTTTGGTGCCATGGCATAGAGGCCATGGAGAGGATGCATTCAAATACAGCCTCTCATGGTGTTTCTGCTTCAATTTTCATGAAGCACCATGATCCCTTAGTGGAACAGAATTCCTCCAGAATTGTTCTTTAGTCTGCTACTCATAGGAATATGCTCAGTAACTGTAAATCCCTGTCTCTGCTGAATCAAAGTCACATCAGACAGCTGGAATCAGAATTCCCATGTAGGACATTTCTGAGACATATATCCAGGGCTGCTGTTCTTTTTGGCTGACTCATATTCATCCTTCATGCCCACCGCTATACTCCTAAATTTGGCCCCAAAATCTAGATATATATATTTTTTATCATGCTTCTGCATTGCTGATCTTGGAAACTGAGCAGGTCAGTATTTGGGTGGACAACTGTGGTAGTTAACCTCCAGGACGGACCCCAATGATCTCTGCTTCTGATATTAATATTTTTGATAGCCCTCCCCCTACCACATTGTACCACGATCAATCTGTGTGACCAATTGGCTACAGCAGAAGTGATGGTATGTGACTACGTGATTAGGTTATAAAAGACACTGTGGCTTCCATTTTCATCTCTCTTTCTCTTGGATCATTTGATTTGGGAGAAGCTGGCTGTCATGTCATAAGTAGCCTCATAGAGAAGTCGATGCTGTGAGGAACTGAGGCCTCCAGCCAACAGCCACGGGAGTGAGCTTGGAGACAGATTCTGTAGCCCTTGCATGCCTTCAGGTGACTGCAGTCTGAAATAGCACCTTGAGTGCAACCTCATGACAGACCCTGAGCCAGAACCACCCAGCTAAGCTCCCCTGAGATTCCTGACTCCCAGAAACCGTGAGATAATAGATATTTGTTGTTTTAAGCCATTAAGTTTTGGGTTCCTTTGTTGCACAGAATAGCAGACCAATAGGTTCTATAGGGTTTTTTGTTTGTTTGTTTGTTTCTCATTTTTAAGTGGCTGGAGTATAGGAGCCATATCTTACTCATCTTTAGGTTTAGCAGAGTGCCTGAGGACATATTTCCTTCCTGTTTTTATCATTAAAGTAAATTCAATGACAATTATACTTCCAGATTTCTGGCTTAACTAAGTTTTTTTTTTTTTTAATAATGTGGTTTAACCCAAAGACTATAGAAGAGAAAAAAATTCTGAAATGAGATCACCTTTCAGAGGCTCCAATTTTTTTTTAAGCTGTCACCATTAAGAGTTCAATATAAATTTACAATGAAGCTCAGTGAGCAATTTAGGAAGCCTTGGCCTCCTGCCTTATAAGCATTCATGATTACAAACTAAAAGTTGACCTCACCAGCTAAGACATGACAGCATGATGGGAAAGACGAAAGGCTGACATAAGTGTAAAAGAAATAAACTCCTGTAGGTCTTGGGCTTGCGGGACAGTGGAGTTATATGCAATATGACCCAGGGAAAATATGCCTAAAGGAAAGTTCCCCTTAGTAACTTGACAGCTTGGGGTGAATCAGGGACCTAACACCTTCCCAGCTTCTGCAAATGAGAACTATATTCTGCTGTATTAGGAGTCAGTTCTGACAGATACTTCATGGCACATTCATCCTTCTAAATCTACCAATCCCCATATTCTAATTCATTGCTACTGGGAAAACATAGCTTACATAAAGGGGTAAAATAACCCCATTAGCATAGAGAGAAATGAAAATGCATCTGTCTGGAAACCTCTCAGGAAATGTGCTTGTTTGAGCCAATATTTATGAACAGGGAGACGTTTTTCTCCCCCACTGACTAAGCCCTTCCTAGACCGTGGGGGTCTCCTCTGGGAGGGAGTTACCAGGGCTGTTACTGCAGAGAGTTAGTGAAAAGGGTTCACGGAGCAGAAAGGAGAAACGCCAAGGTTTGCTCAGCACTGTTGAAGTTTTACCGAAGGGAAGGTCAAGTGGCATGAAATGAAAAGGACAGCACTTTCTTGGGAAATCCTTTCCCTGTGATGCACCAACGGTATCTTGAGGGACCACGGACAGGGGTAATGTCTAGCCTTCTCCTTTTTCAGGGAACGAAGGCTCATGAAGAAGCTGTCTCCTTTTTTTCCACTCTAAACCAGCTGACAGCTGGATACAGCTCAGAAGCCAAGAGCCAGAATCATTTTTTTTAAATCATTTTAAAAAAATCACTAAAATATTAAAAGAGAAAAGAGCCGAAAGGGGTGGTACAAGAAAGGGCCTCAGGTTCAGTTAAGTTCCTTTCCAGGAAACAAGCTTTGATTCTTGCCTCACTTGATAAAGAATGCTTACTTCTCAAAAATGTGAGGACTGCCTCAAAGGCATAAAGGCACAGGCTCTGAGGTCTAAGCTTTAAACAGACCAGACTCACTGGAAACATAAATGGACAGCTCTCCTCCTTAATGCCCTTCTATTTTGGCATCAAACACATTAATAAAGTAATACATTCAGGTTTTAACATACATGTTTAAAACATGAGCACATACATATAAGAAAACAAAGGCAATTTTAAATGTTGAATCCTGGAATTTTGATTTTAAGAAGGTAAAGACTTTTCTGTCTACTTCGGTTCAGGAATTATCAGTTAAAACACCAAGAAGGAGAAAGAGAAACACATTTTCCACCTTTGGTGAAAAGAGGAGACATATGTAACCCTGAACCATGGCATACGAAGCTGAAAAGCAGAGTGGAGAGTTGTAACTGATCAAGAGATACGCAGGAAGTGAAAAGTCAGTGCACGTAAGGTGGGACACCAGAAAGAATCAGGGCTTTCTGAAAGCTCAGGAATCACCCGCTTTGGGTATCAGGAATTGGTGCAAGGCAGGGATGAGGCGTGGGCTACAAACAGACAGAGCTGGACGAGTCTGTCTCCCAGAGTCTGTCTCCCAGGCCCTCTACCGACTCCCTGAAAAGCACACCAACCTCTCCTCCTCCCCACTTTGTCTTCGGAGAAATTGAGCTAGAGAGATTCCAGATTCTCTTCCTGAGTGAAGGATGCCTTGCTGAAAATGAGGGCGTTACAGGAAAGGCCGCGCACGCTCATCCCCATCCTCTGCAGGTTCCAGAACAGCCTCAGGCACTTGTCTACCCGCAAGGCAGGACACGGAAGGACCCTGTTCTGGAGAAATGGGAGGCCCTAGAGGAAATAGCCAGAGGCACCAGTGTTCCTGGACACCCTCAACAACAACCGCAACAAACTAGCTCCCTAAAAAAAAAAAATCACCCCCCAGTAAAGCCAACTGGTCTACAGTCCTTACTCACACATCCGGCCATCAGCTTTTTAGTGCCTGGCTGTTAACATACGAAAGGAACCAGCATCTGAGCTATTTCTTCTTCTCTGTTATGGATGAGGTCCTTGGGGGGCACAAACAGTTTGCGCTAGACTACTCAAATCCACCCAGCTGCACTGTGGAAGAAAGGCCTGGAGATCTGCTTCTGTAAAGATGATAGCCAAGAAAACCCTACTCTGTAACACATGGGGTTGCCACGAGAAGGAATCGATTTGACAGCAATGGGTTTGGTTTTGGTTTATGTTACTGATAAATATACACCTTTCCAAACTTTGGGAGAAAAAAAAAAGTCTTTCACTGGTCTCTACTGTGTCTTCTAGCTTCAATCCAATTTCCTTCTTTTCTCTGTCAAACTTCCTGGAAAGCTGCTTTTTCCTTAGCCCCTGGTGTCTCCTTCACCCTACCGTGTGATTTCACCACCAGTCCCCTCCACACTTCCTAATGTTCAAAACCAGGCACTTCTCGGTTCATCCCTCTGCGACTTAGACACCACTGACTCCTTTCCTGTCACCCAAGTTCACAACCTTAGTATCAATTTGTTTGAAATAAACTCTTTATTTCAGAATAGTTTTACATTTACAGAAAAGTTAGGATGGTAACACACAGTTCCCATAAACAGCACGCCCAGTGTCTCCTACTGTTAACATCTGACATTAGTATGGTGCATTTGTCATAACTAATGAACCAGTGTTGTTGTCAGCTGCTGTTATGGACTGAATTGTGTCCCCCGAAAATGTATATCAACTTGGCAAGGTCATGATTCCCAGTATTGTGTTACTGTCCACCATTTTGTCATCTCATGCGATTTTCCTTTGTGTTGAAAATCCTGCCTCTATGATGTTAAATGAGGCTGAATTAGAGGCAGTTATGTTAATGAGGCAGGACTCAATCTACAAGATTAGGTTGTGTCTTAAATCCAGCTCTTTTGAGATATAAATGAAGTGAGCAGAGAGACATGGAGGCCTCATACCACCAAGAAACAAGGAGAATAGTATGTCTTTCAGACCCGGGGTCCTGTGATGAGAAGCTCCTTGACTGGGGAAGATTGATGACGAGGACCTTCCCCTAGAGCCAACACAGAGAAAGCCTTCCCCTGGAGCTGGCACCCTGAATTCGGACTTCTAGCCTCCTAGGCTGTGAGAGAATAAATTTCTCTTTGTTAAAGTCATCCACCTGTGGTATTTCTGTTACAGCAGCATCAGATACCTAAGAAAGCTGCCCTCAGGTCAGTTCCGACTCATAGCGACCCCATGTACAACAGAACAAAACACTGCCAGGTCCTGCGCCATCCTCACAATTGTTGTTATGTTTGAGCTCATTGCTGCAGCCACTGTGTTGATCTATCTCATGGAGGGTCTTCCTCTTTTTTCACTGACCTACTTTATCAAGCATGATGTCCTTCCCGAGGGCCTGGTCCCTCCTGATAACATGAACGTGAGACAAAGTCTCGCCATTCTTGACTGTAAGGAGCATTCTGGCTGTACATCTTCTAAAACAGATTTGCTCGTTCTTCTGGCAGTCCATGGTATATTCAATATTCTTCACCAACCCATAATTCAAAGGCATCAATTCTTCTTTGGTCTTCCTTATTCATTGTCCAGCTTTCATATGCATATGAGGTGACTGAAAATACCATGGCTTGGGTCAGGCGCACCTTAGTCCTCAAAGTGACATCTTTGCCTTTGAGCACTTTCAAAAGGTCTTTTGCAGCAGATTTGTCCAATGAAATACGTCTTTTGATTTCTCGACTGCTGCTTCCTTGGGCATTGTTTGTGGATTTAAGTAAAATGAAATCCTTGACAACTTCAATATTTTCTCCATTTATCATGATGTTGCTTACTGGTCTAGTTGTGAGGATTTCTGTCTTCTTTATGTTAAGGTGTAATCCATACTGAAGGCTGTGGTCTTTGATCTTCATCAGCAATTGCTTCAAGTCCTCTTCGATTTCAGCAAGCAAGTTTGTGTCATCTGCATAACACAGGTTGTTAATGAGTCTTCCTCCAATCCTGATGCCCCTTTCTTCTTCATATAGTCCAGCTTCTCAGATTATTTGCTCAGCATACAGATTGAATAAGCATGGTGAAAGGATACAACCCTGACGCACACTTTTCCTAACATACACCAACACTGAAACAATGTTGATACATTATTATTAACTAAATGCCATATTTTATTCAGACTTCCTTCATTTTTACCTAATGTCCTTTTTCCCTTCCAGGATCCCATTACATGTAATTGCCATGACTCCTTAGCCTTCTGTAAACTGAAACAGTTTCTGAGACTTTTCTTACTTTTGATGACCTTGACAGTTGTGAGGAGTACTGGTCAGGGATTTGGCAGAATCCCTCCATTGGGATTTGTCTGGTGTTTTTCTCATAGTTAGACTAGCGTTTTTCAGAATAGCAGACGTAAGGCGCCATTTTGATCACATCTTATCTAGGGTACATACCATCGACGTGATCCATCGCCGTTGATGTTGACCTGATCACCTGGCTGAGGTACTGTCTCTCAGGTTCCTCCATGGTAAAGCTACTCCTTTCCCCCACTTCCACGCTTTGCTCTTTGGAAGGAAGTCACTATGCACAGACCACACTTACAGGATGGGGACACAGCTTTACCTCCTTGAGGGCAGAGAGTCTACACAAATTATTTGAAACTCTTCTGACTCTTCTTTTGCCTTTCTCCTCATTTCATGCCTCTTCCCAGTAAATAAGTGGTACAACTGGGCTCCGAATCAGACGCTGTAACTCCAAGCCCTGACTCTTTTCACTGAACCGAGAGAGAGATTTAATTATTACTGGCACCTTAGGGTTTTCTTCCTTCTGTTCTTCTCTCCTTCAACACATACTTATAAAGTGTCTGCTATATTCTAGGCACCAGGTTAGCTTAGACAGTCTAAGAGACACGTAGACATTGTCTCTGAGGGCTCAAAGGCTTCCAGGAGGAGGTGATGTTTGAGCTAAGATCTGAATGGTGGGCAGGAGTGACTCCATGACAATGGAGACAAGAAAGGAGAGAACGTCTAGACAGAGGGACGGTGTATACAAAAGCTCTGCTATGTGACAGTGTAGGGGAAGGCTGCAGCACAGTGAGCAGGGAGAAAAAGATGGAAGAGGCCACTGGAAAGCTAGGAAGGGCCGACGCCTACGAATCCAACAGGTAATGTGTGGTCACTAACAGCAGGATGGTACCAGGACTAAGTGGGGGTTTTAAATCGATGACGAAGTCAGCCAGGCAGACTGCATCTGGTCTGTAAGAATGGATCCAGGAAGGCCAGTCAGGATGCCTTCTGAGAAATTCATCTAAGCCCATCTTCCTAAGGTAGGAAGAATGGAGATGGAGAAAGAGGGACAGGTTCAAGAGACAGACAGAAACATATGATCTCCGTGTTAAGAAACAGTCCTTCTTATTCAGCCTATCCCATCACAGACCCTTCTCAAAAAACTGACAATGAGGAGGAAAGTATTCTTTTGACTAAGGAATTGTAATAAAAAGGAAACATTTCACATTCAGGACCAGTGGCATTTCTATCCACCACACAGTGAGCCTATCTTGCCATTTCTGCCGTATTTAGAAAGAATTTCAAGAAAGAATCTATCCCAGCGAGCTTTAAATACCCAGAGATAGCATCCGAGCCCACAGCACCACAGCTTCAATGGCTGATTTGATCCCTCAGGGCAGGGGGGTGGCCCTATGATCGATGAATTGGGGAGGATTTTAAAACATTAACAATGTCTCCTGCATTACACTGGGATTTATGGGCAGTGCAAAGAAGACTAGTCTTTGTCCTCTAGGAGTTTACAACTTACTTAGGGAGGCCAGGCTGATCTTCTTTATACAAGAGGAGTGAAAAGAAGATCGTAGAAGTTATGAATGATGTTTCAATTCAGTCTCTCGATGGACAGGAAAGAATTCAGAAGAATTCAGAGTGAGGGAATGAGGACAAGTAAGGACAGACTAAGCCAACCTTTTTGGGATGTATTACCACAATGAGGTTATTACATCAGTAAAAGCTTTGCCAGATCTCAACCAAAAAGACAAAATTTTGTGCCTACCAATCCCTGGCACAGCATACATTCTCAACAGAAACACAAACGAGAAGTAAAACAGAACCACCTCAGATACTTCCATTAAACTGGGCTCATTTATCTGTCATGGTGATGCTAAGGTTTCGTTTGTCAGTGATTTGCGATTATAAGTTTTGCAGCCCTGTTGTGGCATGCCGTCGACTCATAGCGACCCCATGTGACAGAGCAGAATTTCCCCCCAGGGTTTTCTAGGCTGTGATCTTTACAGGAACAGATCACCACTGTGCCACCAGGCTTCCTGTATGTACCCTAGAACCATGTAATGTTCTTGGGGGGAAGGGGACAAAAAAGAACCCATATTTATTTGTAAATAAAAATATCCTCACTTATTTAGGGTGGGTGGGGAATCTCATTGACTTTCAAATAAAATTACACTAAAAGCAGAGGAAACAGAAGTTGCTAAAGGTGAGAAAAAACAGACCAAAAATTCACTTGTAAATGAGCTAGCATTGCGGGTAAATTTGAACTAATGAAACAGATGATTTTACTGAAAACTTAACACCTCTCAACACAGCTGTCTGCCCAGTCAGGAAACCAATAACGTCTTGTCTCCAATGCCCCAAGCACACCAATGATATGAAGTCTAAAAACAACCCAGAGCAACAAAAGGAATGCATCACTAAGTAGCCCATGGCACAGAAGCTCTCTCACCGCCCTTTCCTGGCGCACCTCTGTACACTGAAGAATTCACCAAAGCAGGAAGAACGCAGCCTGCAGACAGGAGGAGGGAAAAACGCAGCTAACTTGGAAAAAGCACAGACATTTCAACCAACATTTTAGACCACTTAAGAAACATCTTTTAAAAATAGGCAGTTGATAAACTGGGGCGTATGTGCCCAAAACGCCAAATCTGTTGCCATCAAGTCGATTCTGACTCACAGCAACCCGATAGGATGGAGCAGAACCACCCCATAGGGTTTCCAAGGAGCTGCTGGTGGATTCGAACGGCCTACCTTTTGGTTAGCAGCCATGCTCTTAGCCACTGTGTCGGGGGTTGCTAATAGCCACGAAAGTATCCCTTTAATAATGATAAATCCCTATACACAGTATTCTATTTTAATAAAAAGAAACATCATTTTCTCAAATGGAAATACCAAAGCAGGAGACTTTAATTACTTTGAGGCCATGGACTCCTTTGAGGATGTGATAAAAGACAGGGACTCTCCTCAGAAAACTGCATATGTTCACAAAATTTAGCATTCTGTTTCACAGAGTTTATGCACTCAAATCTCTGCCCACCATCAAACTCATCTGGATGTGAACTCCCAATTGTCTTATGGGCCTCTGTGTTAAAGGCTTATAAATACCTGGCTCAATGAACCCCTGTGCTAACAAAATATGCCTTAAGACCTTGGAACAAATGCTGAAAGGTCATAATAAATTATCTAATAGAATAGGAATGACTAGAAGCATTTCAATTTACTGACTGTGAGGTATACAATGATAGCCATTTAATTTCATACCAGTTCTTGATATTTGCGAGCTGATTTCTACCTCGATGACATTCCGGTCTACTTTTTTTTTTTTGGTCTGGTCCCTATTGCATGCATTTGAGGCATTCCATTCTTAAAAATACTGCCAGTAGGGAAGCGGGGAAAAATATAAAAAAGTGGTGAAAACGAATTAGTTGTACTCTGGGCAGCTCTGGTAATCGGTTTGTTTGTTCATTTATTCAGTCCACAAACTCTGGATACCAAGTATATGTCAGCACAAAGGGAAACACTGGGTTTGAAAAAGACACAGCTTCTCCCCTTGAAGAGCCTACTGTCTAGCGCAGTGACGGGAGAAGTGTGCGATTAGACCATAACAAGCTGCTGTGAGGGCACCCAAGGAAGGGGGTGAAGTAGGGAAACTGCACTGTGTGGAAGAGAAGTGGGGCCCTTCAGCCAGGGGAAGAGCAGGAACGGCAAATGCAACACAAGGAACACCAATGTTCATCTTCCCAAGGGGAAGGGCTTTGGATTACAGCAACGGTAAGGATTGCAATGTGGTTAGAGCAAATGGGGCATTATTCCCTGGGTGGCCCAAATGGTTAAGTGCTTGACTTCTAGTCAACAAGTTGGAGGTTTGAACCCCCTCAGAGGTGCCTTGGAAGACAGGCCTGGCGATCTGCTTCTGAAAGGTTACAGCCTTGAAAACCTTAAGGAGCACAATTCTACTCTGCACACATGGAGTCACCATAAGTTGGAATCGATTCAAAAGCAACAATCAAGTGGCAGCAAGAAAGTCAGAAGAGGAAGAATTCATTGTGTGGTTGCTTCTATGCCTGATAATGTCAAAAACTACTTTAAAATATCCGATGAAAGTTGTAGTTGGGAAAAAGTTTGCTGAAATGTCAAATGTTTTGTTACAGGATACAGTCATCCCTTGGTATCCTCGGGGGATTTGTTCCAGGAACCCCTGCGGATACCAAAATCCTCCAATGCTCAAACCCCTTATATAAAATGGTGTAGTATTTGCATATAACCTACGCACATCCACCAGTGCACTTCGATTATCTCTAACCTAATACAATGTAAATGCCAGGTAAATAGTTGTTCCACAACAACTGAAGACTTGCTCTGGAAGGGAGTCTCTCTCCTCTGAGTTTCTTGAGCTCTTCTGGGGATGCTGATGCTCCCTGGGCCTCAGCTGATGCCCATCTCCGTCATCTTCAAGTTCAGGAGGCTGGAGCCCTTTTCAGAGCTGGCCAGCCAGCCTTGCTAGCCTGAAACTCCTTCCTCTTGCTCTCCTCAGCTCTCACACTTAGGTTTGGAGGGATTGCTTCGACCACTCTATTGCTTTTTAGGAGCCATTTTTTTTCACAGAGACAAAGGGTGCACACAACACAAGTAGGGAACGAAGGAGACGCCAGGCGAACAACGCTCAACCACGAGTGTTCGGGAGAGACTGAGGATCTGTGAGATGGTGGGAGGCTACAGCAGGGGCTGCTACACATCGCTTCATTAGTGTGGACTCAGTGGAGTGCTCGTGTGTGGCGTATTCAAGTTCTACTTTGGAACTTTCTTTTTTTCCCAAATATTTTCGATCTGCAGTTAGCTGAATCCACAGATGCAGAACACGTAGATACAGAGAGCTGACTGTATATATTTGCCACACACACACACAAAGTCGGGAAAGAAATAGGAATACATGGGCAAAATCAAGTAACTATTTTCAGGACAAGCTACTTAATTTACAGAGCCCAGTGCAAAATGGAAATGCAGGACCCCTTGTTCAAAAATTATTAAGAATTTCAAGATGGTGACAGCAGAGCATTAAACCAAGCACAAGGTTCTTCTAAGCTTGGGGCCCAGTGTGACTGCCCAGGTTGCATACCCATGAAGGGACTGTATTAGAAGAACATTTCAAAATTGTATGATTCCTTACTACCACAGGTAAATATTCCGCATTTCTCACACAATGGCAACAACAAAGCAATTTCTATATGTTAAGCACCAGGCTTCGAGCTTTACATTCACTTACTCTTCTCCCCTCTATCAGGTAGATATTAGTATCCCTGCTTACAGATTATAAAACCAAAGTTAAGACTGGTTAGGTAGTTACAAAAGGGAAACATGATCTTATCTGTCTTAAAATTATTCCTTCAATGCCTTCTAAAATGCCGTATTACAGGGAGTACTCAGTAGTGAAGGAATGTAATGATTAAGCACTTGGCTGCTAATTGAAAGGTCGATAGTTCAAATCCACCCAGGGCCGTGGGAGAAAAGACCTGGCAATCTGCTCCCATAAAGATTACAGCTTAGGAAACCCTATGAGACAGTTCTGTTCTGTTCAATAGGGTCACTATGAGTTGGAATCCACTCAATGGCACACAACAATAACTCAATCGTGACTTCTAAGTGGGTATTTTTATTTCTTTGCTATGTGTTTGTTGTTGGCTGAGTCACGGAAGTTCAGATACTAAGAAGTCAGCCAGGGGGTTTGTGCTTTTAGTAGTGAGTAAGATACTGACGCTCAGAGAACAACAGCTCCCATTATCCCACCACACCAGTACCAGTTGACATCAAGTTGACACTGACTCATGGAGACCCCACATGCTTCAAAGTAGAACTGTGCTCCATAAGGTTTTCAAGCTTTTTTGGAAGGAGATCTCCAGGTTTTTCTTTCAAGGCACCTCTGGGTGGACGTGAACCTCCAACCTTTGGGTTAACTGTTGCACCACCCAGGGACTCCCCTCCAGCCCAGAATCCCATAAAATCTTTCACTGGTGGAAACAGAGGGTGGAGGTGGAGGGAACAGAATGCTAGCACTCTCAGAATTGCCCCTTCTCAATACAGACATAGGTATAAGGAGAAACTATGACGTTTCCATGAGAAATTATGCATCAAAATAGCACATGCATGCTACAAGACAACTGAATCTATTTTAAAAGAAGCTATTAAATCTTCCAGACTTTAGTGACTTCTGATTTCTCCCACGGAATGTTCCATTAATAGTTTCTTGAAACAAAGGCTAGTGAGAATTTTTATGTTCGTCAGAGAGCTAGCCAATCTACTGCCACGAATGAAAACCATTTTTCCCACTTAGGAATGAGAATAAGAACTGCCATCCTCACAACCCAACACTGATAACTGGAGTACAAACCAAAGAACGTAAGCGTTTAATAAAATTCTTTAGATTTTTATATACTTCCGTTTATCCGACCTGAACAGGTCGTCCCTCCTACATTTCGTTTGGGGCTTTTGGTGGTGTGTTTGGTCTTAGCTCACTCACACAACCCCTGCAGCTCAGAGCGCTCTGTGGGATTAATAGCTTTGCCAGCCACTCCTATTTAAAAACTACCCCTACTTTGTCTATTTTTTTTTTTTTCTGACTCTGTTCCTGACTATCTCTGATTCTTATTTTTCTCCTCAGCAGAAATGACCTAGCGTCTGTTTTCTCCCCACTTCAAAGCCTTGCAACTTTATTCCACAGTGTTCTGTTTTGGGGAGCTTTTGTAAAGTGGGTAATAAGGAGAGGAGACGCCTATTCAGATGAAGCGAGTAACTGGCCCAAGGAGTCCATGCAGGTTAATAACTGGCCAGTACCTCTCCTTACCACCTTCACCCCATCCAGATCCATACCCTATTTTTACTCAGATAACGCACCCACTATGCCAGCACTGTTCTACTTAGTTTTTATCATTTCTGCGTGTTATTTACATGGGCGTGTTATATGGTAACTGTGAGGCCGACAGGAAAGGAAGAATAAGCATGAGCAAAGGACGGCACCACCTCACACCAAGCAAACGGTGGTTTTCTTGTTCCGCTTGGGCACTAAAAGTGTGAGTTCCATTTTCAAAATTATTCTGTCAGCCCCATGACAATTTAATTAATTAATTTTTTTAGCCACTTTCTCAACTCTGTTTGAGTAGCAATGTCTCATCAATATCTCATTCAGGTGTAGCAGGGAAAAGCCTACCAACCCTGGGCCAGCAGCCAAGCTTACCAGTGACTGACGCTCGCTTAACTGAGCACAGATTTGCTCGGCCCCGAGTGGGACTGGGCTGTACAAGAACCAGTCCTGACAGCGAGGATGTCGGCTTGCATCCCAACAAAGCTGCTTCCAACTTTGCTCAGGCAAGTGGAACCAACGCTTCAACAGAATGCTAAGGGGCTCAGTCTTGGCCCTTTCCTCCCGTCATTTACTTTCTGAATAAACCCTGAGATTTTAGAGGGAAATCAACACATGAGCACACTGAAATCACAAATCCTTGTCCCCTTCTAGAAGGCTGTTGAAGATTTATTAACTTGTAGGAGCAATCATTTAATTGCTTGCTTCTGCTACACCACATACCATTTATTTTAAATCACCAAATTAAACCTGCTGCAGGAATTCATGCCTTGAAGTTCCTGCATAAGGTCCATCCCTTTGAGGAAGTGATAAAAAGAACTGAAATGCTTTCCCTCCCTACATATATCCACCTCCCTCTTCCCCCTCCACCCAAAATGCTTTCATATACTGAAGCAAACAATTCTACTTAAATGTTTCTAATTCACTTTCCAAGACAGGTCTGAATTTCACTGTCATATTTCCCTCTGCAGTTTCAATGAAAGCCCATCAGCAGTTACAAAATGGAGGAACGTTGTACTTACAATTTGGGATGTGTGATGCAGCTGTGAGGAGACCTGGTGGCACAGTGGTTGAAGTACTTGGCTGCTAACCAAAAGGTCAGCGGTTCAAACCCACCAGTCCTTCCGTGGGAGAAAGCTGTGACAGTCTCCTTCTGTAAAGACTGCAGCCTGGGAAACCCTATGGGGCAGTTCTGCTCTGTCCTGTAGGGTTGCTATGAGTGAGAATCAACCAAACGGCAATGGGTTTGGATTTTGGTTTAATGCAGCTGTGTATCTTATGAAAAAGAAAAAAACAAAATAAAAAAACCTGTTATGTTTCTATATTTCCAGACTTCCTGTTCAAAGACAACACCACTCTGGGCATAGCTGAAGGAACGAGTAAGAAACAGAAAGTCCTTCCCACACCATGAACACGGGGAAACTAGTCTTCCAATCAGGCAGCGGGAGCAGTTTGCAGATTCTGTTGTTGGTTGAGACAGTGTCTCTTAGATCAAATTTAGCCCAAGCCAACAAGACAATTTATCATCTAACCTCGCTGAATTTGGTGAAATGCAATGGCACTGTCAAATATTTAGACTTTTGACTTCCCACTTCAGATACAAAAGTAGCATAGACGTGAACAGGTGCACGTACAATAGGGCCGCGATCTGCACATTTGTTGGGTTAGCTCGCAATACTCTCAAGTTGTGTGTGGACCACCAGACAGCATCAGAGTGACAGAGGCAGTGCATGGGTTTTTCAAGTGCTGGATGGACTTGGCAAGAAGTTCCATTCCATTGCATCAGATGCCCGGTAACAAGATAGCATCCACCTATGTGAGCATCAGGAATCCTGGCGGGTCACAAGTGACACTCTCCTCGCCAGCTGAGCTTGACATGCGCCGTTGTCATGAAGATCACACTGTGCAATGTGGCTGAATTGGTGGTCTGGAGAATAAACAAAGGTGCAGCGTGTAAAGCTGAACCGTGTTTGCAGTGCCCAAGTGTGAGGTTCGCACAGTGAAAGCCTGCCCAGTTCTGTGGGTGCAAACCCTGTTTCGTCTACCTGGAAACAAGGAATCTTTTTCCTTTTGAAACCATGTTTTGTTTTGACTTTGCTTGTTTGCTTGGTTTCTGTTTTTTTTTTTTTTTTTTAAGGCGTTTATGCGTAGACTACTACTAAAAACAAACCCGTTGCCGTCCAGTCAATTCCAACTTACAGTGTGCCTAGAGGACACAGCAGAACTGCCCTGCAGGGTTTCCAAGGAGTGGTGGGTAGATTCGAACTGCCGACCTTTTGGTTAGCAGCCAAGGTCTTTAACCACGTGCCACCAGGGCTCCACAGAATACTACAGAGGGACACAAGTAGGGCCTCCCAGGCAGCGACACAAGAGCTTATGGGTTTGGATGGCGAGAGGGTGACTGGAAGACGGTTAGAACTCCCTCAGAACCCAAGCCTGATTAGCTGGGAAACAGCTCTTTCTCAGACCCGTCCTTCCTTTCCTCTGCGGGTCTCGGAACCTGGATGCTATAATTGAAAGCCAGTGTATTAAGCATAACACATCAAACTACTGTCAACACCCAGCCTCCCACAAGGCTGCCTCCTAACAGCGCTGTTCTCTGCCTACAGTAAATGCAAGCAAGTGGAACCGTCACACGCGTTGCATGCAAAAGGCGGCAGCTTTTGTCTTCTCCGAGTTCTATCTGTTTCAGAGGCTAACATGCAGCAATTAGTCTAATTAATGTGAAACAATGAGCTGTGTTACCACTTATCAAATTGATTGTTCCCCTATCAAAACAAAACAGGCTGGCTTTTTGATGTCATTTCAAGAGATGATTTGAAATGTCATGTTGCTGCAAGCGAATTACCTTATGACTCGAGTCACAGTCAACAGAATACATAATTAGCATGAGTTTGGGAAGACTGCTTACTGCTAGTATGTTAATTAACTGTCTTTTGTCATAAAACAAAAAGGTTGTACGGAAGGTTTTGAAATAGGTCTTTTTTATTTACATTTCTTTGTGCTTATCAGTGCGAGGCATGACAATGCAAAAGAACAGGAAATTTTAATTCCACTACTTTAAATTAATACTCAGGCGCAAGGGCAGGCAAAATGTGCAGGCTGCAATACTATCCACCTCGCTAGAGTCCTGCCCCAGTGTATCATACTACTCGCAGAGTTAAATTAAGTCCCAGGCAAAACCTGAATATAAGAAATACTGAGCTCGACAAAACAAATCCCCTAATAGATGTCTTCAGGGCCTGCCTTGCTTTTGTGCATCCTGTGAGGCTGGACAGCCCTTGGTTACCCTGGGAGTGACATTCAGGTGTTGTCTTTCTATTTCAATCTTGAAATTTGGTGAGAAGAAGCCCGTCATCAAATGATGTGATTGCCTTTACCTCACTGTGGTAGGGAGGGAGTGCATGATGGGCACCTGTGGGCTTGTAAAAGAATCCTATCTGTGAGGCCAGGGCTCCATAACTCACCTGCAGCTTCCTCTGTATGAGACAGGCTGGCAATTCCACGTTCTTGGTTAAGGAACCAGTTCTGTATTTCTTGGACCTGAGTGCATTCTGGGGGCGGTTATAGTCAGCAGCTGACAATCAACACTCAAGTGCACGGCAGCCTTCAGCCAGGGCTTGACATGCAGATCAGCAAACTAGCCTCTGGTTGGGAGAACAAGTGGGGGGTCCCAACAATTCTAACACTATTGCTCCGTGGTCTAATGGGATTGTTTCGCTTGCACAGGCAGGCCCCCTCTCCTGGCCATTCCACAATCTTCTATGAGAAATGTGTCACCGTTTTGTGAGCGCTCAAAAACTCTTCTCTTCAGTTTTTTCTTGGAATAGGGTGCAGGCCTGTCGTCCTGTTAGGATGGCCCTCGGAAGCCGCAGAAAAACACAGCACCTTCCTATCAGAAGTATTAAGTTTAGTTTGCAAACTGGATTTGCTCGCCTAATTCGTTTCCATTTTCCAACACAGTTTTTTGTTTGTTTGTTTCTAACATCACTAAAACTACTTAAGACATGGTAGAGAGAATATTAAATGGATGCGTGCAGTGATTTTCTTTTTGGGTATGGGTTTCTAGTTTTGGGAAGTAGGGTAAGGAATCTTGGGGTGGAGGTGGTTGACTGCAAGAAGGCAGGACTCAGCTGTGTGGGGTGGGAGGGGACAGCTGGAGTTTCTGACATACTCCTCACTTCAGCAGCAGCTTCTCTTCCTTCTGCCAATATAGAAATGCATCATGAGTTGTAATTAGAGTTGTCAAAGAGGATGGGTGGGGGAGAGGGAACGAAGATGAGGCCGGCTACCCAAGAAACATGGCTCATTAAGTAATTATCACAGCTAACCACTGCTGGGCGCTTTCGATGTGCCAGGCACAGTTCTAATCCCTTTCACTTTGTGTGTAAGGTGGCCAGACCACAAAATACATTCACGGATTGCATAGCTGGATGTGGAGTCTCTGGGATGTGTGGCACATTCCTGTTTTGAGATCAAAAGGTCATAGAACCCTAGAGTTGAATGAAAACTTAGAAATGTACTTAAACTCTACATCCCTTCCATTACAGACTTCTTCCTCCACTGGACCTGACATTGAAATGAAATTCCTTTCAGGGAAGAATGTCTTTGGTAGAATTTAGAGAAATTTGCAAATAATGTTCTAAGGGGTTTTGAATCCTTGGACAAAAGAAAACAGAATTCCTGAAGTTTTGGGTGCTAGTAGTCCTCTAAGGCTCATAAACGGTGGGAGGTGCCAACACATCTGAGCTTTGTTCCCTGAAGAGGATGAGGCAAGTCCATGTAAACAGTGTGGTTTTCAGCACCAGAGACTTGAATGACTCTGGATTAGCCATCATCAGCAAATCTAAAATAAAGACAATTTTGGACTATAAAGTCAGGTTCGGTAAGAATCCAGCGCAACCATTTGCTTCTAAGACTATTTACTCCCAAGCTTGGTTCTCATCTAATCATTCCTCAGTTCATAAAATTATTATGTGTCACATCAAGCTTCTTCTCATATAATTCTGTTGAAGGATTCTCCCTCCCCCCTAATTTTTGGCTCCGATGGGAAAGAAAGAAACGAGAAAGAGAGGTAGAAGAGGAAGGAGAGAAGAAAGTGTTATTAAGTGAATGTTAGTTGCTGGCCGCTTTGCTGGTTCACACGTTTACACGTTTGCATGTTTACGTATTAGGCATTATGCTAGGTTTACATGTTACCTTCTTAAGCCCTCACACCAACGTTGCCAGGTGGATACCCTTTTGCCTCCTATATCTTTTTCTTATGTTAATGATAAGTCAAAATAATTTGGAAAGGATAATTAAGTCAAGGCCATGGAGCTAACTTCATTTGACTCTAAAAATTCTATTCCTTCCAACTACACAAGGCTCTTGGATGCTTTTGCTGTTTATTTTCAAATTTTAATGTGACACCTGAAGTGAATCAGGGTCTGACCACTCAGTTATAATAAAACAAAAGAAAACCAGCCAGCCAGCCTATCAGCATCACGTCAAAAACAGAAGAAACTGGGGACAAGAAGTAGCACCATCCTACAAAGCGCTATGATGAGTTTCCTTTCTATCATTTGAAGATTGCAGATTAAAGATTTCATGAATGCTGGGGGGCAGCAACGTTTTTGGTGGTGAATCCGAGTAATTTTTTTAAAATTGAAGAAAAATGTAAAGCAAATCAGTGTGTTCAGAAAGTAGGGTGTTTCTCCCCTCAAAAATTAAAATTCCTCAGGAATGATTTCTTTGGGCTTTCAGCACACCTGAACACGTCCTGCAGGAAACAGGTGCTAAGCCGAGAGCTGTGTTACCGTCTGCCTGGTCTAACAAGGTGCTGGGCCCTGAAGCCCCGGGGACTGTCTTCTCTCTCATGGTGAGGCTCTCAGGAAGGACAGACAGACAAGGGGCTTGGCGTCAGCAGTCTCCACAGACACACTGTTGAAATGTTGGCCAGGCCCTTGGCTTCCCTCCACCTCCTTTCACAGAGCTAAACATCTCTTTATGTCAGAGCAAATTGGGCAAGCCTCAAATCTCTTTTCTTTTCTCTGACTTCAATGGGATGAGCGCGGCAAATCGGGAAGAGAGCAACGGTGAGGGGCAGGAACAGAGGGAGCGTGAGGGAAAGTTCAGTTCACTTGAAAGCACTATGACACAGCTACACGCCTGAAGACCGTTCCTGGGGACTCTAAGGGTCTGCCATGAGAGGTGGTGGCAGTGAAAAGAGAGCGGCAGGAGGGCCGAGTCACCCACCTCCCCACATTCAGCCGACAGGGCCTGCGTTCCTCCCCCTAACTTTCACGAGATGCTTCAAGGTGTGCACTGGTGCCCTTGTGCAAATTGCAGAAATGCCTGACCTTGTCTTCCAGGCCATTTCTACTCCTTCTGGCTCTTGGTCGTAACCTGCAGATCTATGTTTGCAGACTTCTGTGTTCAGAAACCATCCATACATGACTTTATAATGGTATCTATGTCAGCGTTTCTATATGCTAAGTCTCAAAGAAAACATAAAAGTCTGGAAAGGGTCCAGCTGGGAAGAAGGAGAGATAGCACATGAGGCAGGAGACAGAACCTTAGAGACACAGGCAGGAAGAGCCTCAATGTGTAGTTGATGGAAAGTCTGACCGGTATACACAGTATGTTGGTTAGCAATAGAGGGCACGTTACACGTATGGAATATATACATACGTGTACATATATAGAATATACGGTACACATATACATATATAGAATATACGGTACACATATACATATATAGAATATAC
>NW_004443975.1:19502228-19526534 GCF_000243295.1 Trichechus manatus latirostris | reverse complement strand
ATATAGAATATACGGTACACATATACATATATAGAATATACGGTATACATATACATATATAGAATATACGGTATACATACATAGAATATACGGTATACATACATAGAATATACGGTATACATATATAGAATATACGGTATACATATACTTATATAGAATATATGGTACACATATACATATATAGAATATACGGTATACATACACATATATAGAATATACGGTACACATATACATATATAGAATATATGGTATACATATACATATATAGAACATACGGTATACATACATAGAATATACGGTATACATACATAGAATATACGGTATACATACATAGAATACACGGTATACATATACATATATAGAATATATGGTATACATATACATATATATAGTCCCTGGGTGATGTAAAAGTTGAGCTCTGGTGGCACAGTGGTTAAAGTGCTCAGCTGCTAATCTAAAGGTCAGCAATTTGAACCCACCAGGGGATCCACTGGAGAAAGATGCGGCAGTCTGCTTCCCTAAAGACTTACAGCCTTGGAAACCCTACAGGGCAGTTCTACTGTGTCCTATAGCATCGCTATTAATCACAATCAACTCACAGGCAATGGGTATTTTTTTGGTTTTTGGTAGTGTAAATGGTTAATATGTTCGGGTGCTAGCTAAAAGGTTAGGGGTTCAAGTCCACCCGAGGTGCCTTGGAAGAAAGTCCTGGTGATCTACTTCCAAAAAGCCTGACATTGAAAACCCTGCAGAGCACAGTTCTACTCCGTCACACATGGGGTTGTCCTGAGTTGGAATCATACACACACTATATATATATATATATATATACACACACCCACTCCTCACCTATTGACATGGTTACGTTCCAAAGGCCAGATCGTTGTGCGAAATGGGTGATGTTCAAGGAGGAAGAGGACTTGGAGGCTGCGCAGGACCAGACTCTCGGAACTGCGGCGCCCCGCACCACTGTGCCCTGGACCCGTAGGCCCTGCTGGGGGCTGGCGCTTTAGCAGACCTGAGGCCCAGCAGCTGGACTGGAGGCAGCCGGCGGTGCCGGGGGACACGACGCACGATGGGGGTTGCTGCCCATGCCCACGCCTCCCGCAGCCGCCCCCCCCCCAGCCCCGCAGGCTGGGGAGGACCCCACGGAAACAAGCGAGGCGCTGCTGGTCTTGGGGGCCTTTGAATCCGAGGCTGAGAGCCTGGAGACTAACAGCTGCTGGGAGAAAGGGCTTAGCAGCCCGCGGAGGAGGAGGGGGCGGCCGGCTTCTGCTGCAGCCCCCAGGCCCCGAATTAGCCCCAGGACCCCTCCAGCCAGCTGCAGGGCTTGGTCCCTCCAGGGCGCCTGAGTGTTGGGGAGCAGCCGCAGCAATCTCCCCACCCTGCCTCCCTGGGCCCCTTCTCAGAAGGGCTCCCTCAAAATCAGCCTCAGTCACTTCTTTCCCATGAAGAGCCCCAAAGGTAGCTCCGGTGGTGGGGATGGGGCCAGCAAGCGGCCTTCTGGAGAGCTGGCTGCTTCCCTGCCAGCCTGACAGACGTGGGTGGCTCTGCAGGCCTGGAGCTGGCTGCTGGGAGAAAAACCCAGCTCAATGCGCAAAATAGTAGATTTTTTTACCACTGTAAATGCAACGCGTCTGATAATGAGACAGTCCACAAGTGAGGAGTAGGTGTGTATATATATGTATATACCCATTTTTGTTTAAGAATTAGCCCCCTTTCCAAAAAGCAAAACTTGGCAACAGACAAGTAGGAGATACATATGGAAAGTAAAATATATTCTGCTTTTATGCACAGCTCTAATCATAGCATAAAGGATGACTCAGAAGGAATAAAGCTCAGGGACAATGTTGAAATGAAAAAACAAAAAACCAAACAAACCACAAAACATATTAGACCATCAGGCTCCGCTTTGAGAGGCAAAAACAAATTTCAGAAAGTGAAGGAAAAGAGAATAAAAATGAGTAGAATATTGGGATGACTGGATTTATTACCACAAATATGAAGAATTTGAATTCTACAAGGATTTCTTTTTAAAAAAGGAGGCTATGGTGTCTCTTGGGGAAGTGTTTGGTGTGAGAGAAGATGGAAACTATCAAAGAAAATGAGATAATATAAATATTTTATTTAGTCATTATCAGCTCTCTTTATGATGATGAGAAGACATTATTATCATATTTTTTATTCTAACCCATAAAAAATGGTCAATCTCCCACATTTGTAATGGGCTATAGCACACTAATCTTAGTTTGGCATAAAGCTCATACAAACCACTCAATATTTTCAATATAAATGTAATGACTTCTGATTTTAGGGAACAATAACAATGTTCAGGAAAAAAACCCTCTGGTTAACGCTAACCTCTGCTATTGGCCATCTATGGTAAGTATGTGCACTTGCAAGAAAATAAAATAAACTCCCTGCATATTCATTATGAAGAAGACCGACGATAATCAGTAGGAGAGACAGCAGATTTCTTCTTGAGGATTAGGCTCCAATTGGTTGAATTTCAACACCAACCTGGCAATTTTACTATTAAGTCAGCAGAAGTGAGTTCTTACACACTAGGCCACTTAACTACCAGAGAACATCAAGCAAAGGGAAAAGAACATGCTGGAATAAATTGTGCATTATTTCTGGCATTACTTAAAGGAACAGAGCATTATAAGAAAAAGAAAATACAGTACCATTGATTTTTACAGGTGTTTAATACAGATAAGCTGAAAAAAGGGTTTCCATTTTAAGCCCAGTGATGGCTAAAGATGCATTCAAATATGTTCAAAAGCAATCTAAAGTTTTCTAAAATGGTGTTTAAGCTATTCAAGCAAAACGTAAATAGTTTTTGTCATAGTACTGAGGAATGTAGAACAAAAACAGAGTCCGAGGAGCTGCCTCTGGCCCACTGCTGGCCACTGTCAAGTCAGGGGGTCATTAAAACAGAGCTAATACTGTTTATCCGTTACACGATCACGGGTCACTTAGAGAAAACAGTTAGAGGCATCCTTAGAAAGGTAGGAGGCATAACCACCCTGTAGGTCTTCAAGTCCCACGTTCAGGAGAAGACACCAAAAGTTGAATACTAAAACATATGTTTAAGAGAGTTATTACACAAAGATGCAAAATTCATGATTTTTTTCCATCTTGTCTGTCTTTAACACATTTCTTTAGTGCTCATTTGGAAAGAATAGGAACATTTTTGCTTTTTTCTGAGAATACAAAGTAGACACATTTAAGTACTCTGCAAAAGCCAAATTTAAGAAAAAAAAAAAAAAACATGTCTACACGACCTCTGAATTGACCTTTTTTTTCAGTTTAATTCACTTTTGGGGGGCCATCAGCCTCTAATTTCCACAAAGCTGTTTGTTCATACAGTAGATTCTATAATGAATGAGGCAAAAGAAAAAAAAAATCAACCATTTTTGACCACAAAGACACACTTCTGTACTCATAGGCACTATAAGGAAATGGAGCCCTGGCGATGCAGTGGTTAAGATGTGGCTGCTAACCAAAAGGTCGGCAGTTCGAATCCACCAGCCGCTCCTTGGAAACCCTATCAGGCAGTTTTCCTTTGACCTATAGGGTCACTAGGAGTCGGAATCCACTTGCCAACAACTGGCTTTGTTTTGTTTACAAGGAAATGCATTTGGCTTGTCTTCACTGTGTGATGCGTTCTGTCTTCTCGTTAGTCATAACTATCTTTCTCAGAAATAAATTTTTATAACTCTGATTCAAATATAAGTCTAATTTCTGTAGTTTGCACCTCCTGTACATATTCTTTATCCACTTCTCCTTTCCATGACCCCATCCTCATCTCCGCTTCCCCATTCTACAACCACTGTGATAACATCCTCACTGATCTCAGAACAGGCGCTCTTGTGTGAACGAGTCAGAGGCTGCAAAGCCCCTCTGGTTAACTGGTCAATAAGCATAAACTTAATGTCTGTTTACGACGCCCTATCAGCAGTGAGGATAAGGCTTACATAAATATGGATAGAAGGGGCTCCATATGCAAAAATATCATCCTCATCACAAGTTTTAGATTCGTTAGAAAATGCCACATTAACTAGAACAAAGGAACAGCGTACAGTCAAGCACAGTGGAGTATACCGTAAGCTGGAGGAGTAACCAGAGCTCAGCTGGGTAGACTCACTGTAGTGACACTCACAGCAGACCCCCTGAGCTGTGATGGCTGACTCATGTTCTGGAGAGGCCAAAGTCATAAGCCCATAACTCGTGTGCTGCTATTTGGTGAACACATGATATAATCAGCTAACAGTGTCCAGACTAGTCACGGTGACAAAGCCTGTTTGTGATGCTTGGGGCAAAAACTGGTTCAGCTACGTGTCTCCGTTTCCATATGTGAAGTGTCCTGGGACCTCTTTATGTCACTGATGCTAACGGAACATGTAAAGGCAGTCTTTGTAGTATGAGCCGTTACAGGATTTAATTATAAGTGTCAGGGTATATGACTGAACTCAGAGAATATCAGAATTTATAAATACAGGGTTAGACTAGTATAGATTTTGATTCTACATGAGTCGGGT
This sequence comes from Trichechus manatus latirostris, assembly GCF_000243295.1. Classification (NCBI taxonomy): domain Eukaryota; kingdom Metazoa; phylum Chordata; class Mammalia; order Sirenia; family Trichechidae; genus Trichechus; species Trichechus manatus. The sequence continues at coordinate 19,521,990 of NW_004443975.1, read as the reverse complement.
GACAGAGGGGCAAGAACGCAAGTTTTGAAGTCTGAAAGTCAAGGTTTAACAACGAACATTGGGCCACATTTGGTAAATCATTTAGCTTCTCTTAGCCTCAGGGGACTCATCTGTAAAATGGGAAGACAGAAAAAGCTGCACCTCCGAAGGATGCTACGGTGAAGCTCAGGCAGTATGTATGTATGAAAGGGTCCATAAATGCTTACACACTGTACACACGGAGCAGTTATTATTATTCCCCTGGCTACATCACAAAGTCCCACTTATGTCAGGAAAATCACTCGGCAAACGTGCTCACTCCCTTGGGAAAGCATTCTCACGACTCTTGTGAAGCTAAGGAATAGTGTCTCAGTTGCATGAACTGGTGTTTATTAATGTATTATGAACCTCTGCCGTGGCATCTGATTCACAACAAAGAGATTAAGCATACTAATTTGTCATTTATTTTCCAACGCCTGCTTTCCAGCCCGCAGCACCACTAATATCCCAGGAGCTCCTCAACCCAATTATTTCCCATTTTGCATTACTTGCTGAAAGTAGTGCTAATGTGCCCAAAAGGCTTTGCTCCTTGGTGATGAAAAAATAAAATTAACAAAAAAAAGCTCCTTCTCTGCCCACCACAATGCTGTTGTTGCTTATGGAGAAGAAACACGCCTGGACCACGGGGCTATATCTAGTAATCAAACCAAATTAGCAGCCTGACTGCGCTGTGGCCATGGGCGGCAGACCTGTGCTTATTTAGTATTTATTTAGTATTTATTTTCGGGGTGGAAGGGAATTCCATCTGTAGAATGAAATTCACAATCTAGAGGGAGTTGAATAATACTGTGCCTATATACACAAACTGTCTTCTTTGCTTGTTTGGGGAATTATGTCTCAAAATCAGTGAAATAACTGGTGAATTTTACTCTTTTCCTTTAAAAAAATAATGAAAAAAATTAATGATTCCTTGTTTAGCCAACTACAAATATTAATGTGCAAACTAATTTGTGAATGTAGACACAATTCATTATTGACAGAAGAAGCAGAAAGACTCCTGGTCTACCCTTTCTAATCCAGACTTATATACGGTTTTTCACCTTACCATGTTATATCTCTGCTACTTTCTTCAGGCCGCTTCACTTTGAAAATGCGCATTTTTGCTTATCCCAGGAGTTTCTGTATTGCTTAAGGCAAAGTACTCCAGCGCAGGTTCACCTCTACGAACGGTAAACATTTTTCTACCTTTTTCTGCCCAAGGCTCAGAGCCCGTTTAAATGTCTGTAGATGGTTTCAGAAGCATGAACACTCCATCGAGTCATCCAAAATAATTCATCTAACAAAATTTTGCCAATTTCACCAAGAATGTAAAACTTCTATTTGAAGAATCGGATCATGTCAGCTGTGGGGAGTACTGACTGAAAACAGATGATTTCTTTCAAATATGATCAGCTTCCAGGATGAGATGCAGCAGATTAAGTTAATCTCTATGAGGTTACTTCTTACCATTATTTTCTTAAATCCTCCCCTTGCTTTAATCAAGAATCAGAATGTTAAGGGCTTGGTGCAGGGAAGAAGCATAGATCAGCGGTTAGCATAACAGCATGTGAGCCAGGAAATGCCGATTCTATTCTCAGCCAAGAGGTGTTGGACGAGCTCATGATTTACAGCCTCAGTTTCTCCATTTACAAAATGGAGCATTGCACACCCTGCAAATGACAGCTTCCTAGCACTAATGTTGCTGAGTGCTGACTGTGTGCCAGGCGCGGAGCTAAGCGTTTAAAAAGGATTATCTTGTCTAGTAGATAATATTATTATCGGAATTTTACAAAAAACAAAAAGGTAACTGAAGTACAGAGAGGCTAAGCAAATTGCCCAAGGTCACACAGCCGGGGACTAACTGCAAAGGCTGAGCTCTAACCCACAGGCGAGACTGCTCTTGACATCATTGGCTTTGGCACTAAGCATCTGGAAGGGCTTCCAGGAATGGGATATACTACATATCCAGTCCAGAAACATTTCAGAACAGGGATCCAGATTTTTACTCCCTGTTGGGGCTCTGTGGATAGTCTCCCAAGTTCCCATGGACTAGCCCCTCCTGCCCTGGGGGAAGGACCACCCAGTCTTGGCCTCCCTGGCTGTGCTGCACCTGGTAGCCCCAGACACTGCAGTTTCGACCCAGTGGTGCCTTCTCTGCCAACTGAACCCAATGCATTGTGTGCGGTTCAGTGCAGCTGGTGGAAGGGGCTCAGATTTCTGCTGAAATGAACACAGTGAAGCGGCGCTGTCACAGGACCATTGCAGAAGCACATGCTCACGGGCTAATTTTTCTAGCATTAAGTGTGTAGGGCTATTTAAAACTTTTTTCTTTTTCCCCCCAGCTCTAAAATGCCTTCCTAGGGGTAAAGTTTATCTAGGGGACTATCGGCCATTTGTTATTTGGTGCCACTTCTTTCTCTGCATATGGGAAGCAAACACACAGAAATCAGATCCGAGAGGACAGTTTTCACAACCGCCAACAGCACATCTATGGAATGGCACACTTGCGAAGTGTAAAGGAGCATGGCTGCTACTCCTCTGCTCAAACCTGGAAGAGCAGGACAGGCCAACACGAACTCAACCTGCCAGGTGCTCAGGAAGGCCTCCTTCGCCACTAAGATTCATCTTAGGTCATCAGAGCTGGCTTGCCAAAATGAGGGCAAGGGTTTCAAAAGGCCACACCACATCTCTGGGATGCCGTATGAAATGCGGTTGCAAAACACAGCACATTCATGGTGCCCATTGGGCACCGTGGTCGTTTAACACATCTCATATCTGGGGACAGTAAGAGCGACTGATCTTCACATTCCGTGACTTCGGGTAAGCAGTGAAGAGTAGAATAATGCCTTTTGTGCTTATGCCAAAAATAAGTAAACAATAAATAAGCAATGCTAGAGGAGAAGATCCCGATTTTCAGAACTGCCCTAGTACTTTAATGTGTCTGGAAGAAGTTTGCAAATGATGTACACTTAAGTTTCCTGAAACTCAAGAGTTTTCAAATGCAAATTCTAGATTAATATTTGTACACTGAAAAGGAGTAAATTTAGTTGAGAAAAGCTTGATATCTACTAAAAATCTAATTGGAGGGATAAAAAAAAAGATACATACGACTTTTAAGATGTTTTTAAAAAGCTTCTCCCTATAACAAGACTATCAAAGAGGACAAACAATGAAGATCTGCTAATAAAGCAAGAATATCTTTCCAAAGAAGTCATTCAGGCAACGTGGGGCCATTTATCAAGGCTTCCTTATCTCACTCACGGTTTAGAGAAAATATTTCTTTTGATACTTAGGCATTCTCTTAACGAAATACTGCTTCCTTTGGTTCAAAACTCAGAACCCAGTTTGAGGAATTTTGTATCAAAGCATCAAATAATGCAAATTGTTGCTATTAAAGAAAAAAAATAAAACAGAAATAGAGGTTTTGTGAGTCAGTAGAGAACAGACTTCTTTAAAAGAGGACATACTTTGGAAAAACCCTGGCCCAAGACACATATCAAATAATGTCTGGAAGTTGTGCGAGACCCTTCTTTTTCTTACAAATGCTGAAGAAATGGCTACAAGATGCAAACGAACTGCTGAGCTCAATCCTCAGTCTTAAAAATGTATTTCAATAGAATAGCCAATGTATCATCTAAGTATAAAAAAGATGTACAATAATAGCATTCTGAAAAATGAATTAAGAACACATTGTCATCAACTCCAGCAAAAATAATAAAGGCAGAAAGATGAAGAGACAAGCGTATCTTTTGAAATTGTAAAATGGGTTTATACTTTACTCCAATGTTACATAAATAGGCTTAGATGATACAAATATTATGTGGGCTATGTGGACACTCCCAGGTTCCTAATCATGTTTAGGGATTACTTGACAGAACAGAGACATTTCCTTCCTATTGGGCTGAGGGATTACAGCAAAGAAACATCTAATATTCCATTTTTTAATTTCATGCATTTTTTATTTACCTTTAATGATGCTGTATATATTCATCATCCTGAAATATTAAAACAGTATGAAAAAAGTAATAAATTGGTGGAAAATTTAGGGAATATGAATGCAAAAGCACGCAAATCATCCACTATCGAGTGCTTGATACACATTTAGAATGACTGCCTACCACGGCAAAGCCAAATTCCTAGCAGATTTCTGAAGCACAAAGTCACAATAAGAAGATCAGCAGAACGGACTGAAATAATAGAATATTCATCCCTCTAATCCATATGCAATTCTTTAGGGCTTTTTTTTTTTTTTTTTAACAATGCATATGAGGTCTGACTGTTTTCAGGATTTAAATAAGTTGTCTCCCTCTTTCCTGCTCCTCTCTATTTTTGCAAAAAAAAAAAGTATATACAGTGATCATCTCTGCACGGCTGCACCATCGATGACAAGGTTAGCACACTTCCTCACACCTCAAATGAAACAACAGCATTTTTAAACAACAGAAGTGTTCAAAGAAATACATGTATTCGTCCCACTAAAGCCTCCTGAAACAGCTTTTTGGGAAGAGGGATAGCTGGTGTCATTTATGGGGGAAATATTGCAAATTTTTTTTTTGCCATTTAATTACCAATTAATGGACTGATATTGTAATATGATATTGCATTTAAATACCAACCAGGAGAGCTAAAGATTGGCATTTCATCTTTGCTACATTCACCTGCCCTTGCAGACGGATGAGATTGCCTGTCGGACACTATTAAGTATTGAAAAAAGGAATGGAAAACTGCAGAGGACTAAACCACCATGGCTTAGCATGGTCTGGGCCCTTGTGGGAGGGCTCTCTGGAGCTCGGGAAGAGGGAATGGACATGCTGAACGCCAAGTGCCCAGCAGGCCGTCAAGGAGGGCTCCCAGGCCTCAAAACACCCCATGCTCTAACTTCCAAGTATGAACAGCAGTTATCTGCCAGCAATGCGGTTTCTAAAATGATCTTCTTTCAGTTTGTTTTTATATTCTGATTTTTTTTTCTTTAATGGGCACTTACTGCTTTGTAACAAGGACAGTCAATAAAACAGAAACTACTTAAATTGCTACCTATTCTTTCAAGTCACATGCATATCTTCTTCAAGAGGCTTCCCCCTATTTACCCAAATTATAGAATAGTTCTATAATTTGTGCCAATGTCAACGGCAAATTTCTCATGGCCCAGATCTCATTCTGCCTTGTGATATAGTCCTATGCCTTATAAGCAGTTCTTTTATAGAATTAAAGCCTTTCAGGGCAAAGCCTGGGTCTTCTTCTCCGTCATTTTATCCCCTGTAGTACTGAGCACAGCTTTTGGCCCCTGGTGTGTATTTAGTAGTTTTCTTGTTGAATTTATTTAAAATAGTTTTCTAAGTGTTTTTGCTGCTGATAAACTCACTGTTTTTCGGCTGGCTATTCAAGTGGGTCAGTTCTACCAGCTGTGGATACGGTTAGTTCTATAAGCAGAGGAACATGACACCTTTTAGAAAACAAAGTGGAGAGGACCACCGTGTCCTAACATCTCAAACACTAACCCTAAAGGAAAGAAGGTATGCAGCTCTGCAGAACAACGAAAACATTACAGAATATGGAGCAGATGCAAACAATGAAACATTAGAAGTCAAAATTCCCCTTATTGCCAAGCAATAGGAAGACATGTAACGGATGAAGGCTCAATCGCTAACTGGAAGGTTGGAGGTTCAAGTCCACCCAGAGGCACCTCAGAAGAAAGGCTTGGAGATCTACTTCTGTAACATCAGCCCTTGAAAACCCTAAGGAGCACAGTTCTACTCTGACATGTACGGGGGTTGCCATGAGTTGGAGTCGACACCATGGTAACTGGTTTGGTATACAGCAGAGGGGAGAGGAAGGGAGTTCTTCACTCCACTTAAGGGAGGAAAAAAGGTTTCTTGAGGAGAAGAGATGCCATTACACCAAAAACTTAATCTGTATACGAGCATGGCCTGGTAACATTTTAAATGAAAAGAAAAGCCGCAAGGATGTCCTTACGTCCCAGGCTACAGCTCTTACAATCCTCTGCCAATGCCTCTCTGGCATTTGCCTGGCACTGTTGCTTCACCATTTCCTTGCAAGACCCACAGTATATTTCCGAGTTAAGATACGCTGAGAATCCACCCAATTGAAATCCAATTCCTTCTTGAAGATTTTATGCTTATTTCTCCATTCCCATTTAATGACATTAAGAAACTGGAGAGGAAAAATATTCAAAATATGAAGTGATGAATGGCAAGAGGCAAAGAGGAGAAAACAACTTGCTAAAGCTGCTGTAAATGTAGGAGAAACCAAACCTAATGTCTTCTTACACCCTCTCTGCCTTCTGTAAGAGCAAATGGCCTCGGATCCTGATTACCACACAGTGATCCTGTCCACGACACGACATCATCCTTTTTCAGCAGGCTGGCTCAGATTCCCATGCCAGTAATCTTTCGACTCTCGGCCATCACACAGGAATTCAGGAGAGCCCTCAGGTTCCTTGTGTGTACCAAGATGAGTCAACCCAGAGAAGCTGGGTCAGCTGCTTTGAGATTCTCTGCTGAGCACATTCAGCATTTGGTTAATGCCTCTTAAAACAACACACTGCTTTGTGATCATTGTTGTCGAGTCGATTCCGACTCATAACGACCCTATAGGACAGAGTACAACTGCCCCACAGGGTTTCCTAGGCTGTAATCTTTATGCGAGCAGATCTCCAGGTCTTCTCTCCTGCAGAGAGGCTGGTGGGTTAGCAGCCGAGCTCTTAATCATTGCGCCACCAGGGCTCCTGTTTTGTGATTAGCCATCCAGAATTGTGAGGGTTAATAAATCACCTGATATTTATGACTGGTGACAGCATCTCAAGGGCGTCACATATGATGGATCAGAGAAAGTGATCTGACTTTGCTAATCTTTACGCTCTATACCAAGCACCAGCCCCACTCATGGAAACTATTTCCACCCCTCACTTCCCTGCCCCCTTTTTATGCTCTCCTGAACTTGGCTTTTCCTGCCTCCATGGACTGTTAATATTTGATCAGAGGCTTTTTAAAAAATATTTCTAAAACATGAGTAAACTACTTCATGGAGTTTTTAGAGCCTGACTTGGTTTTATAAAATCAGTTATTCATATAAAATTCAGAGTTAGTAAAGACACATCAGGGTTAGTCACTGTTAGTCGGAAAGAATACCCATCGGCAACTCTTGCCCTCATTGCTCTTACCCCGTGTGCTCCCTCTTCCCAGGCCAGCTGTGCGCTGCACCCTCACTAGTATGCTAGTAAATCCAGCCCTCCCTTCCAGCCCACACTCTCCTTTTCCTGAAGTTGCTTTTCATTGAGAACTTTCTATTTTCTGAAAAATATTTTAGATGTTTCACTTATTTGACTGAAGTACTTGAAAGTGCTGTTTTTGTGAGGTCGAGTCTAGACAATGTCATACGAGCCAACTTAACACGTCACTGTTTCATTTGACACTCACAATAAGATTTTGTGCAGACACTGTTATCTCCATTTTACTGTTGGTGTGCATGGATTACACCTCAACATAAAGAAAACAAAAAATCCTCACAACTGGACCAATAAGCAACATCATGATAAACGGAGAAAAGAGTGAAGTTGTCAAGGATTTCATTTTACTTGGATCCACCCATGGATCAACAACCATGGAAGCAGCAGTCAAGAAATCAAAAGATGCATTGCACTGGGCAAATCTGCTGCAGAAGACCCCTTTAAAGTGATGAAAAGCAAGGACGTCACCTTGAAGACTAAGGTGCACCTGACCCAAGCCATGGTATTTTCAGTCGCATCACATGCATACGAAAGCTGGACAATGAATAAGGAAGACCGAAGAAGAATTGATGCCTTTGAATTATGGCGTTGGTGAAGAATATACCGTGGACTGCCAAAAGAACGAACAAATCTCTCTTGGAAGAAGTACAACCAGAATGCTCTTTAGAAGCAAGGATGACAAGACTACGTCTTACATACTTTGGACATGTTGTCCGGAGGGATCAGTCCCTGGAGAAGGACATCATGCTTGGTAAAGTAGAGGGTCAGCGAAAAAGAGGAAGCCTCTCAACAAGATGCCTTGACACAGTGGCTGCAACAGTGGACTCAAGCATAACGATGATTGCAAGCATGGCGTAAGACCGGGCAGTGTTTCGTTCTGGGGTGCACAGGGTCACTGTGAGTTGGAACCAACTCGACGGCACCTAACACAGTGTGCACTGTCACACAACTACTCATGGGCAAAAGCTGGGCTTCACATTTGGCTCTATATGCGTTCAGAGCTGAGGCTGCTGCTCTCCATGTTCTAATGTCCCTCAGTAACTCTGTACTATCTGGTGGAACACAATGGAGTGAGGATGCTAGCACAAACACATCCATCTTTTAAATCTTTGGAAACTCTGGCACGATAAATCATAGGATCTAAGCCCGGGACCATTTTTTAAAGAGTTGTTTAGAAGATGACATTATTTGATGGTGAATTTCAGCCCATGTGTAGATAAGTATGGTGCCCAGCCTCAGCATAGTTCTGTGGTTCTCAGCTTATATGTAGATACATGACTGTACCCAAGTAACTTATAAAGTCACTGTTCTAAAATGAAGTTGCTTTAAGAAATAAATACTGATACTTTCTAAAAGTCTGAATGGATAAGAAATTATATAAAATAACCAAGATTTGGAGGACTCCAATTATTAACAAAACCCTACTAAAATTGTCTCCAAAGGGATGACTAACAACATGAAAATTTATCTCCTGAAGACAAACACTGACATCAAGTATTTGTCATTGCACTTCTTAGCGAAATGGTCACAAACCAACAAATTTAAAGACAGAAACATGTGCTTCAAGTGGTAAATTTTTTCCCCCAATCCTTTCTTCTTAAACCATTCAAACCCATTAGCACACACCTGTTGTTGTTTAACAACGTGAATTAGGCAGGTGTGTGGAAGGCTTATCTTTAAGTCATCAAGGATTTCTGCTGCTCCTCAGACACAGGCTGCTTCCGTGTATCATGGATTATGGTTGTTCCTTCATTTGTTTATATAAATGGACCAATAGCTGTTGAAACACTTCAGAGCACTTAACTAAAGCAAACAAAGCTCTTGAACTTTAAATATCCCACAAGAGGAGCTATTGACAAGCAGGACTTTACTTAGCAAATCTCATATCATTTTCAACCTTAATACTGTCTTCCAGATTTACTCAGAAGGCACATAGCCCAGATGCTTATCTTCACTTAGGCTCCACATAGAAGATACTGTCCAGATTTGAGACAGACTACTTTAAGCACGTTTCTTTCTTTAAATTTGTTGGTTTGTGACCGTTTTACTAGGAAGTACAATGACAAATACTTGATGTCATTATTTTACGCTGGCAGAAAATAATGCTGATGGTTTTGCTTTCTACGTTTAATTTCTCTTGTTGCTGTTGTTGAGATTGATGGTGCGACTATCCAATTAGAGAAGGGAAAGGGGGTCTTCGACTTGTACCTTAGCCTTCTACGTTTTAATTCCTTCGGGCCCACCTCCATTCCCCAAACTCAAAGGTATTTCAGATGGAAATCCGTATAAAGAACTTAGATTAACATCAGTATCTGGGTCTTAGTCCCAGCTCTCCCAGTAACTGAAAGGCTGTGCATAAGTCATGAACCCTCCCTGAGCCCCATGTCTCTGATCTATAAAAGGAGGAAGGAGAATTGATGCAAAGACTCCTTTCAACCCTAGCTGCTAATCATTTTACTATTTAGTATGTTTACAATAGTAAAATCAATTGGTTGATTTATGTTATTAGCTAGAGAAGGGGTGCCATAGTACTATAGTGTATAAAAAACCAACCCACTGCCGTCTAGTCCATTCCAACTCACAGCGACCCTAAAGGACAGAGTAGAACTGCCCCATAGGGTTTCTAACGCTGTAAATCATTATGGAAGCAGACTGCTATGTCTGTCTCCCAAGGTGTGGCTGGCGGGTTCCAACCACTGATCTTTCAGTTAGCAGGTGAGCGCTTTAACCACTGCACCTCCAGGGCTACAACACTATTGCATATAAACAGTATATAAAATACTCCCACGTGGAGGTAATAGATTCTTTGTGCTATTTCCTTTATATTTAGAAATTAGCTGCATGTTCTTTTGATGATGTTTGGAGATGTTAGTATTGCAATGGCATGGAGATGCTGAGGAGTCATTCTTTATATTTCCTTTGCAGTCCCCTGGTGGCGCAGTGGTTAAGAGCTGTGGCTGTTAACCAAAAGGTCAGCAGCTCAAATCCACCAGCCGCTCCTTGGAAACCCTATGGGGTAGTTCTACTCTGTCCTACAGGGTTGCTATGAGTCAGAATCAACTCAACAGCAACAGGTTTTACAATTCCATAATCTTACTTTAGTTACTGCTTGAATATAGCTTTGCTCTAGTGCCAGGAAAAATACAAAATGACACTCCTGCTTTTTAAGGAATTTAAGTCACTTAATCTTATTTCCATTTTCAACTTCTTATTGGAGTTCAATAAGCTGAACTGCAGCCCCTCCCAACTTGTACGTTTCCCATTGCGACAGAGTTATCTCCTCATCTAGGCAGTTAGAGCCTCCAGGTCTCTGGTGGGAATGTAAGATTTCTTTACAAGATTCAAGGCATTAGGCTAAAAAAGAGTTGTCAGGGAAATCCAAAACTTCTACCGACTATGGGTATGATTTTATAATGTATAGTGCACAAAGTGTTATAGTAACATTCACATTTTTTGATCAACTGCGGTTTCTTACAATGAAAGACAAATCTGTTGTGGATACACCCTGTACAAAATGCTCACGACGAGAGAACTACAGGACTTGGAACTGGCTTCTGACTGTGAGACTTTCTGTATTTCTGAGGTAGCCACATGTACATCTAACAACGGAGCAGAGAAGCTGTAAAATGACATTCTTTCTACACATTCCTCAAGAACTTGTGGATTGGGGGCAATACCCAAAGTCTTGTCAAATGTGTTTCTGTGTTTTAAGCTTTTTCTTTTCTTTCTTTCCTTTTTTTTTTTTAAGTCTGTATTAGAGAGAGTATGAACAACCAAATAATAAAATATAGTCTTAGGCACAGATCTTGCAGGGAATAGCTTTTGAAATTCTCTGACATACTAAGTTATAATTGGGTTTTAATGCATAAAATGGCTGAGTAATTTAAATGTTTAGAAAAGAAAACAGTCCTTCCTAGAGTTTATGAAGTGGTAAGCCATTTTCTTATAATGATTAACTGTGAATCATCATTTTGCACGCGAGCATCCCCTAGCATATGCTCCAGACATGGAATGCTAAAGGCACACACACATTTACCGAACCAGCATCTTATGATGGTGGACCTGTCGCACATTTTCATCTGTGAAAGGGAGATGAGAAGTAAGAACCTGTGAACCATACTGAGTTTACTGTCTACATGCCCAACCGTACTAAAAGAAAAAGGATGTTTCGGAAACACATATTTAATATCTGTCTGCACATGGTCCTGCTGAAGACAAAGAATGAACTAGAAGAGGATGTAAACAGTCTACCAAATGTGTCACAGAAGACATGTAGAGTGGCATTCAGTGGCACAGAGGCCTGTCATTGATCACTGGTTCCCTCTGCCTGCTTCTTACGGGAGGCTCCCTTTGCTATCAGGTTCCGCCCTCTCAGCATGAAAATCACCATAGTATTGGTGGACCCTCTTCCCTGCTTCGTAAGATATGCACGAACTGTGAGCGCCATTACTTCTACATATCAGTTCTGAGAGCTTCTGGGCCCAGAGACAAGACCTTCCTTCACATTCTTCCTGCCCCTTAAGACAAGGTTTGAATGGAGAAAAAATTGGCCTGAGCCTCAGAAGAGCAATATTTGGGACTGAGCCTCATCACTTACTGGTTATATATCTGAATATTGCTTAAATATTCTCATCATAAAAAGAAAACAGTAAAATGTGGGTAACAATACCCACATTGGGTTGTTATAAGTGCCCAAGAGGATAATACAGGCAGAGATACATTATTACGGTGTTTTGGAAATGCAATGTATTACCATAAGGGAAATATGACCTTCAAATTTGTTAGCAACATTTTGAGGCTGAAAGAAGGGAAGGACAGTCAGAAAATCTGAGCTGGTGGGTTCTCAGTTCTATTTAATGGAAGAGAAAGAAGCTATTCAATAAAAGAGACAAATCAGTTTGGCTCCTATTAATGCTGAAAATACATGTGGTGGTTAGAGCTAGGCAGTGTTGGGTTCAAATCCAGCCTCTGCCACTGAGTAGGTGTGTGAACTCAGAGAGGTGGCTTCCACTCTACAAAGCAAGCTTTTCAGACAGACAGAGAAAAGGTAACACGTAAAGGGAGAGCAGGTAACGTTACTTTGGATTTCAGTTAAGTTCTAACAATACTCAAGTGACCATGATCCAAGCAAGCTGTTGAAGGAAAAGTTATGGCAGGCATAGAAACATACAGACTGTGTACAATCAGCAAGTCAATGCACATTGGCTAAAGGTACAACTTTAATATAATACCTTTATCTGGACTTGTAAATAAATGGTATACTGAAATGTAGTATCAGAGTCAAATGCACAATGTGGAGTAATGAGCGCTGGCACACCTACTGACCTTGAGATTCGAGTGCTAGCTGTGTGATCTGGGTTCGTGGGCCATATCTCGCACAGCTTACAGCCTGGCTCACAAGTCAAGAGAGGTGGTAAGTACAGGTTAGTGATAGCAATGTTATTGTATTACCTGATTATCACTAGATATCCTGTGACATGGTTTTTATAAACATTCCCCCATTTAATTTCATCCTTACGCTAATAAGGCCTCTGATGTGGAAATTATTGACCCCATTTTAAAGATAAGACAATTGAAGGTAAGGAACCTAATTTGAACCCAAAACTCTTGCTCTTAATTTTAGGCCAGTCTACATAAGTTCTGGTTTCAGTTTCAATCCCAGAGACTACTGAAAAATGGCATTATTTTTGTTTATTATTGATTCTAGTCCTCAGTTCAGATAGGAGTTTACAATTGCTCCTCCAGACTTTTCCACACTTTGCTTCTGAAGGGACTTTGAAAGCTCTGCAATGACCAATTGCCCAATGAAGTAATGCTTAGTATCAACTGGGACAGAATTCTCCTGAGAGCACATTAAGCTCTTCTCTCCTTCCCCAGCTATATCAGAAGGGAGCTGTGCCTTGCTAGACATCACAGTCATTGACACCGAACCACAGATTGCTTCAAAACTGAAAGAGAAAAACAACTCAGATCTGCAGGTGATAAGCACAGAAAAAGCCTGGAAGAATTATGTATACTAAGTGTTAACTGTCTTTCTGAGTATAATGGAATTATGAGTGCTTTTCATTTTCTTTTTTAAGTTTGACTGTATTTTAAAAATAGTTTACAAATGAAGATTTGGCTGTAACTGAAAGGCTAGAGGTTCGAGTCCACCCAGAGGCGCCAAGGCTTGACAATCTATTTCTGAAAAATCAGCCATTGAAAACCATATCGAGCGCAGTTCTACTCTGACATACATGGGATTTTATTGAGTCAGGGTTGACCCAACTGCAACTGGTAGGGTAGGTAGTTATACTTAATCTATTCATTGCTCTCTGTCTTCTTTCTGATTTCCAGCATCCTACATAACTGTGGGGAAAAAAATGAGATAAATCCTAGGAAAATCACATCAGACGACAAAATGGTGTACAATCACACAGTACTGGGAATCATGGCCGAGCGGAACTGATACACATATTTTTGGGGAACACAATTCAATCCATGACATTCCACCCTTTGGCCCCACAATATTCATGTCCTTGTCACATGTAAAACACATTCACTCCATCATATCATAGCAAAAGTCTTAACTCCAAGTCCAAAATCCAAAAATTCCTCTTCATCTGTGAAATCTAGAATATAGGTTATCTGCATCCAAAGGTACAATGGCAGAACAGGCCCAAGCTAGACATTTCCATTACAAATGGGAGAAACTGGAGGGAAAGAAGGGATAACAGGCAGGAAGCAAGTCAGCAGAACAGATTACATTAGCCCTCAAGGCTTTGAAAATAATCCTCCATTCTCTGAGACAATTTACACAATGGCCCTGCCCTCCAGATTCTAGGTATTGGCCAAACTTTCCAGATTCTAAATTGAGGTCCCTCAGCCCTGGGCTGCAGCTCTGCCTTCCAGGCCCACGGGGACAGCAACTCTGCTCCTTCGGCTATAGGCGCATCATTCTCCTAGTCCATCTGAGCGGCGATTCCACCCTTAGAAACACCAGCGGACATAGCAAAACCAAACCCATTGCCGTCCAGTCAGTTCCTACTCATGGTGACCCTACGTGTTAAAGAGTAGAACTGCCCCATAGGGTTTTCTTGCCTGTAATCCTTACAGAAGCAGATTGGCAGGTCTTTCTTCTGCAGAGCTGCTGGGTGGGTCTGAACCAACAAGCTTCTGATTAATAGCTGAGCACAAACTGATTGCACCACCCAGCAGCATCATCCTGATTAGGACTCTTAGCTGGCCACTCACCAGATGGCATGTTAAGTTCCTCCAGACCTATTAATTCCTTACAACTACCTTATAGACTAGATATCCCCGTACCACTGATGAGGGAAGTGAGGCATAACAAGACTACCGTATTTTTACACAAACAACGCGTGCCTTCCACTTTTGTTTGCCAGCTGCACTATCCCCCACCAAGATATTTCCATCGGCGCCACTATGCCAATTTTCTTTACATGTTGCTGTAAAAAACTTGGCATAGCATGCTTACAAAATACCTCTTGGAGGGAGGGCACAGCTGGCAACCAAACATAGAAGGCGTGTGTTATTTGCATAGACATACGGTAAGTAACATGTTTAAGAAGCCCATAGCTAACAAGCCAGAAAGCCAGGTATGAACCCAGGCCTGCCTCACTCTGGGTTACCCATTCTACTACACTGCCCTCTCAACTTTTAGGGGACTTAGGGTCCAAGCAGTGGCTAATGTAAAAGCAAACCCAGTAATGCACCAACTGTGGTATCAGGAAAGGCCTCAACAAAACCATGTTTACAAATGAAAGCAGAAATGCACCAACCAGCAAACACACACACACACACACACACACACACACACACACACACACACACACAGGGATTTTATTAACATTTTCTTCCTGCTGACACTTTGAATGCAGCGCTACAATGTATTCGTTGCAATGTGCCATTAAGGCTGGCTGACTTCACGTGTTACCAATTCATAGGCAGATCAGAGGGCACATTAATAACATAGTTAATATGAAGTGTTTAGAGCCTCCGCCATCGGTGACAAATACGACTCAGCCAAACTTCCTGACCACTGAGGCCACTGAGGAACAATTTGGTAGATTTCATCAACAGTTCTAATTATGTTCCTGTCAAGTCGAGAACGAAGTAATCCATAACTGGGGGGTGCTCAGAGACAGTGGCACTGAGGAGTAATTTATGCCCAAGACACAGGGTCCTTTTGTAGTTAGTGTGCACAATGCTTGACTAACAAGTGGGTTCAAAAAATAATTTATTAGGGAAAACACAGCCCTCTCAGTTTGAGAGGCTTGTCAGGTGCAAGCTTATGAGGAGTTATGAGGTAATGACTTCCAGGAAGTCTTGTTTATACAAGCCTCTGGAGTTCAGGGCTCTCGGCAGCCTGGGTAACTGCAGGTTGTAAGATGTAGGAAATCAGCTCCAAGCCTCTCTCAGACTTTTTCAACTGCTAGATTTGAGCCATGTCTCTTGAGAGGATTTGTGGACAGACTTTTAAGCGTGACAGGAGGGATGTTGAATATAGTGAGCCAATGAAGAGTTGACTTATGGGATAGATTTTTTTAAAAATAACAGTTCAAGCCTCAGATGGCATCATCATTAGAGACACAAGGATCCTGTTAGGAAAAAAAAGGACCCTTTTATGAAGCTATAAATACGGCACTAATGGAATGTGCAATGGAACTGTTAGTAACAGTAAACTGAAGTGTCACAACAGCCCGATGCAGGTCCCCCCTCCCCACAACCGAACTATGAGACAATTGGAAAAAAGCGGGGGGAGGCGAGGGAAGGAGGGGGCAATGGCGAGAGGGGGGAGGTTGGGGGAGGGAACGCATCGTGTAGTTTTGAGTGATTTTCCACTACGATCTATATTGGGATGCAGATCTGGTTCTCTCAAACAGGGTAATTTTATACATGGCACTCTTATTAAATATTTCAAAGGGGGGAGGGGGAGGGGAGCTATGTGTCTGGTGCGCTTTTTTTTCCCCTAAGAGTTAAGGCTGGTAATGTTAGCAGCCGCCTGGATATTACTACCCATAAGTTGTTAATTAAAATAAAATGAAGCTTCTTAAAATTTCAACACCATATTGCAAATTATGCAGAAAACACAACTAATTGCATTATTAGCAAAAATTACATTTAAAAATAGCTTCACACAAATAACTAAAATTATCTAATCTAAACTCTCTTTTACCAAATGAAGCCTGAGGAAACAGCTCTGGGGGATGAGCAATGTTGTGTGTGTGTGTTTTTTTTTTTCCCCTGCCTCTCATTCAACAAAGAGAGGGAAAAAACAAACAAACAAAAAAACCCTTAAACTTTATTACCAAATATTAACAAAAATAGCAAATAAAGCTGAATTTACCTAAGATAAACTATTAGGCAACACATTTTAGACACTACATAACCTGGTAGCACAGTGGTTAAGAACTCGGCCGCTAACCAAAAGGTCAGCAGTTCAAATCCACCAGCCGCTCCTTGGAAACCCTACGGGGCAGTTCCACTCTGTCCTGTAGGGTCGCTATGAGTCGGAATCAACTCAACAGCACCTAACAACAACATAACCAGTACACCATGATATGCATTTAAAGATCACCGATTCTTGATCATCTACAAATAATTTTCCAGGCAGTGAATCATCTGAAGAAAATGAGACCTGTGATCACTAAGGTCTTACTGGGCCTTTAAATGTAGGGCCTGGTCGGAAGGAGCTGGAAATAAGCTCTAAGAATGATGAGAAAGATCCATGCCATTCACTGGGCACTCACAGCCATATTTGATATACATAATCCATAAGTATATATTTTTTAAGTTAGAAGACTATTATCCATTTTCTTCTTTTTTCCCAAGTGGCTTCCACCCTTCACTTGGGTGAACAGTCAAGCACTTCGTGTCCACACACGATTCTTCACACTTTATTTTGTGACACAGATTTACTTCAGGGGGCCCAAGGGTCCCTTCCGTCTGCCTTGCGCTGTATGAATAACAGCATGTTAACGGAAAAACAGGATGGTACGCTCTTCTCTACAAGCAAGCACCACGAAATTGTCCATTTGATATCACTGTTCATTTGCTATTATTCTGATTGGGCTTTATTCCTTCATGCCCTCCCCCCTCCCCCTTTTTAAGCCATCACCGTCCCTACCCAGCCTTAGCAGCAAACGTAGCAATATGCGCACACACGGACCATTCCAACATGCATTTCAGGGAATTCCTCCTTGCTCAACCTTGACTGAAGCACCGAGGCTGAACAGCAAGTTCCTTCGACTATTAGTTTTGGCCAAGTTTCTCCCGTAGGTGGAGAACATGAGCATTATTCTCCTAATCCAGGAGAGACAAGTTACCTACTGAAATGTCATCCTGCTTCAGGGTCATGTTATATAACCCTTTGTGTAAACAGCAGGGGCTCAAGGAGCATCTTACACCTGACGTCTCTGGAAATGAAAGCCAGCAGGCTAATTGGGTAAAATGATCCTATTAGCCAAAAAACTGGCCCATCTGAATCTGATAGAGGAGCCCAACACACGGAAGTCTGGGGGAAGTCAAGCCCACCTCATCTCATTCAGCTCTTTTTTAATTTCCTCCCTGCCACCTTCACTTCTGTATTTTATTTTCTTTTTATCCCGTAGGTCACCTACCGAGGTTTAGGAGAGTGACAGCAGTGTGAACAACTGAGACGCGATGACGGCACGAACCCTGATACAGCCTCCCTCTCCGTCCAGCAGACCCGGAGCGATTCAACGGTTCAACTTCAGCCTGATTCTCCACCATTTTGCTCCAAAGGCCCCAAGACTGATCAGCTGAAACCTCTTCACTTATCTCATGTGACACCTTGCAGATAGTAAGTGCTCAAAAAATTATCTGTGGATTGAGCTTTCGTGGGAAAAATTGCACATTTTATTAAAAGAACACTAAATGTTATGCTTGAAGTTTTACAAAAGTGTTATTCAGATCACACAGCATTTTGAAAATGTGTAATCTAGAAGTAACAAACCAGATGAGGAAATCCATTTCACCGTAAGATCTACAGCCCTTGAGATCCTGACCCAAAGCTGCATGTCTTGTTTCTAGCCTCAGCTACAGTTTCCCAGGCTATCTGTTCTAATAATTATTGCAAGTTATCTGTCTGTAGATCTGCAGCTTTTATGCCATGGTGACGCTTCACTACATCTAGGCAGTTTGATCATTCTTCAAAATCTGGACTCATTCTTCGGAGAAAATCTGACACACAAAATTAGCCAGTTGGTACCCTCATTTGGTGCCCCTCCCCCTTTAAAAGGAAGACCAGTAGACACTGTTTAAGGCTGCATTTCAAGGAGAGGAAGATGATGGATCTAAATCAAGCTCATTAGTCCAATTACCAAATTTCTGTCAGTAGAGCTGCCTTCAGGCTGCTGTACATCACTGTTCATCAAAAAAGTGTTCCATGGAGACTTTACTGGAGAAAACTTGCCAGCCTTGTGCTAGTCATTAAAACAAATAAATAAAAGTTGCCACAGAGTCGATTGCAATTCATAGTGACCCCATGTGCGTCAGAGTAGAAGTGTGCTCCATAGGGTTTTCAATGGCTGATTTTTTGGAAGTAGATTGCCAGGCCTTTCTTCTGAGGTGCCTCTGGTTGGACTTGAACCGCCAACCCTTCAGTTAGCAGCCGAGCACTTAGCCGTTTTCACTACCCAGCTTCTTCATCCACATAAAGCTCTAGAGAATAAGCAAGTGGCAATATAATAGTACGGATAACATATATGTTGAGGCTGTCTCGGAGAGGACCTCGACTCGTCATGTTAGGGAGTAACTCACTAGGCAATGGGAAGAAGGAGACGTTGAAAGTCAAAGCTGAGATGAGACCCTGAGTCTTGGGCTCCTCACTTGTAGAATAAACATGGGGACAGTCTTGTTCAATTAACAGTATTGCAATGAGGATGAAATAAAATACTGTGCAGGTAAAGCATTTTTCAAGCTGTAAAACTGGAGGAGAGTCAAAGATGACTTGGAGGTTTTTCAATATGGATGTTGGAATAAACAAAAACGAGATATTCAGGAGGTGATGACTTGGAAAGGGAGCTAAGAGGGACAGCTTGAAATCTGTGTCTGTAGAGCTACAGGACTGGAGTTCCTGGGTGGCACAAACAGTTAAGTGCTCGGCTCCTAACCTTGGCAGTTCAAGTCTACCTGGAGGCACCTGGGAAGACAGGCCTGGTGATCTGCTACTGAAAGGTCACAGCCTTGAAAACCCTATGGAACAGTTCTACTCTGCACACGTGCGGTCACTGTGAGTCAGAATCGACTTGAAGGCAACTGGTTTAGTTTGGTTTCGAGTTATAGACGGCACATTCAGGTGGCTTTGACTATCACTTTGAAGTATTTTTTTTTTCTTTTCTTTTCTTTTTTTTTTAATTGTACTTCAGGTGAAGGCTTACAGAACAAATAGTTTCTCATGAAACAGAAGTACACATGTTGTTTTATAACATTGGTTAACAACCCCATAACATATCAACCCTCTAACTTCTCAAC